>NC_056735.1:1799428834-1799603834 GCF_019279795.1 Protopterus annectens
GACACCTGCACCCAGTTGTGCAGCACAGCATGCAGGAGCTTTGAAATATTGGAATAATCATGATCCATGCACCCAACTATGCAGCACAGCATGCATGAGCTCTGAGATATTGGAACAATCAAGACACCTGCACCTAGTTGTGCAGCACAGCATGCATGAGCTTTGAGATACTGGAATAATCATGACCCATGCACCCATCTCTACATACATTGTATATGAGCTGTGCGATATTGGAATAATCATGACCCATGCAACCTTTTGTACAGCATAGTGTAGATGAGCTTTGGGAATTTGGAATAATCATGAAGCATGTACTTAGGTGTGCAGAACATTTTTCATGAGCTGTGGAATGTTGAAGTAATCATGACCCATGTACTCAGCTGTGCAGCACAGCATGCATGAGCTGTGAGATACTGTAAAAATCAAAACCCATGCACCCAGCTATGTAACACAGCATGCACACGATGTGAGATTTTGGAATAATCAAGCCCTATGCACCCATTTGTATAGCACCGTGTACACGAGCTGTGGGGTATTAGAATAATCATGGCCCATGTACTCAGCTGTAGTGTTCATGAGCTGTGTTGAAGGTCTTATAGGTCATGGGTTGCATGGTGTATATAGTTTTGTAAATGAAGACCTATCTCAATTTTTTGCTACATTGTATCCAGTGATGGGCCCATTATTAATACAGAGCCAATTTCTGGATGTTTTTCAAATCAAATAAAATCAGGATGGTAGACATTTCTTTGAGTAGGATATGGGGCATGATTATAAAGAAAAAACTGAAGGCAGTATTTCCAGACAGCTAAGAAGAAACAACTAGGTGGAAGACATTATACTGATTATGTGTCATATTAAATACAGTAACAGGAAAGGTAGTCAAGATATAAGGATGCATTGTAAAAAATGTGACTTGAGTGATAGCGGGAAAACAGAAGACAGGCTTTGACATGAGAAGGAATTATTATTCAAAGTCAGCAATGTGGGGATATTGCTGGAATGCAGATCACCAGAGGATATGGAGATCCAGAGTTTGTGGCAGGTGGAGCTAAAAAGAAAAAGGAACTTACAACTGTATAAGTCACTGGATATGTTAGGTTATTTGCGGTCATCCTTTGGGTTTCTGGCGTATTTATTGGTACTTATTCAGTATATCCACCATTATCAAGTGTTTTACTATCACATACAATGAAACTATGGCCCCCAAGTACACAAACATCACCATGAATATTTAACACAAGAGAAACACTCCATCCCACACCTTACAAATTCAAGTAACATGGAAGTATCAGGAGACTGAAGAACCTGATCCCTTTGTACAACGAGAAGTAAAGTATTGATGCCGACTGTAGATCATGTCAACATTGGAGAAGATAATGTATTTAGCAGAAAGGGAGTTCACAAAATAACTATGGGGTAATGACTTAAATATTAAGCTTGTAATTTAGGCATTTTTGTACATTAAGCAATTTTGTAATGGAATCAAGTGAAACTGGCCAATGATGAACTTGGAAAGAATGAGTTAGTTGTAAAGATATTTGTGTATGAGGTCACAGCGAACATTTTCTACCCTACACAACCAGTATTGGATAGCACCAGTCAATGCTACTTAGTAACACAAAGAAAAAGCAACCTTGTTCTTTTTCTTGCTAAGTGGTATCATTTCAATAAAAAAAAGAACGCAAGACTTTTAGTACCCACTGACATCTGAATTAATGAAATCCATTTTGTGAAAAAAATGGATTCCATGTAATTTTGCTTGTAAAATAGCGAAGTGAAACACAGCCATTAGTATTGTTTTAATTATTGCCGCTTGCACTGTTTCATTACTTCAAAATTGCTTACTTTGCCATTGATTCTTTGAAAGCGAGCTGAAAATGTAGAAGAGAGGTTTAGCTCTGGTAATCTTGGTAGTTAAGATGAAACTGGTATAATCTTGTGTGTGTCAAGAAAAACGTTAACTTGCCTGTTCTTTTGTTTGATGTGTCTCTGTTATGTCATGAAATGGGGGAGGGGGAGCAAAGCAGCTTGTAGCTGTTCAGCTTTGTCTGGGTGATGGGTAGTGCTTCCCTCAGAAAATAACATATTTTCACTTAATGATTTTCTTCTTTGATTTGTAGTGATCTTTTCGATGAGGTGCAGTGTCATTGACTTCTTGGCAGCTCTGTGGGATTTTTAATGATTTGTGTTCAGACAAGTTGTGGTCAATGATAGTGTCTTCTTTCAACTTTCCTAGTTCCACACACATATTGTTAACAAAAATGTTATTACATCACAGTGTAGCAATTTTATTTATGTCTTTTTAGTGACCAAAAATAAATCAGAACTCACCTGACTGTTAACAGTGAGTTATGTTACTGTGCAGAAAAAAACCCTCTCTGCTACAATCTGCCGAATATTACTGAGCCTTAGTACTGACATCGCATTGCTTTTATAGCTGCACGTATTAACAGCTGAAATCAAGTTTCTTCTTGCACTGCATTCAGAAATTGCGCCAGTCTGAAGAATGGTTGCACATGAGCTGCAGTAAAAGATTTTAGTGTGCACTACCAGGTAATACATGGGACACACATATGTAGGCCACAACAGACACTCTAGCAAAGATGTATAATGTATATGAAGTTAACAGTGATGTCATATAAAAGAGAAACATTTTGACTACTATACTCTAGTGCAAGTATAGTTACAATGCAATCAAATACTACAGTAAACAACTCTAGCTGCAATCTTTCTATAGCATCACCAGTGAAAATAGTGTTCATGCTTGTTCAGTGGACTTGTATTTATGTAGCTTTGTACGTTTGTATTTATTTAGGTTTTTGACAGCTGGGTTAGTCCCATTAGGCATGTGGCATACTTTTGGGGGGAAACCTGGGGTGATATTCATACTGATTAGGAGATATTTTGGGCTGCATACTCAGATAACAATTCCTCTGTTCTCCTCGGGATAGAGGAACTTTGTTGCTGCAGTACCAGTGTATGTGTGTTTTGCTGTGTCACCAACATGGCTGAGGAGGTGAATGTGAAAAGGAGGTGGAAAGAAGAGATGCTGATATGGATGCAAAATACAATAATGGAGTGTTTGCTGAGAAATAATTTGTGACCATGACTGAAATGCAACCAAGAGCTTTGAAAAATGATACACGTATTTACTTAATGAAAGAAAGGGAAAGAGCTAAGTAACACAACAGTTGTTTTTTGTTTCCTGGAATTATGTGGTTAACAAAATGTTCCTTTGCAAGCTGCACAGTCACAGATGGTTGGAAAACAAAGCGACAACCCTTATAACCTAATCTACATATAATCCTCGAAGGAGCTAGGGGCTTGAATTCTTCATGGGGGCACAGTGTTCTGTCATATCCATTGCCAGTGAATGTGGAAGTCATAAGCATACCAGGACAACAAAGACTTATGCTCTTGTGATGGGAGTGCAAATTAATTCCAAGGTTGTATTAATAATAAATAGAAAATGTTTTGCTGGATACATTAGAGCAAAGACAGTTCTAAAAGATGACAGGTATATTCACTGGGAAAGTTTGATAAACCCACCAAGTTTTAAAGTTCAAGAAATTCATTTTATTATTCATTTAGATATGACACCATTTCCTAAGGTGACTTTTTAAAGTTTTCAAATTGCAACTCATTTTATTATGCATTTAACTCAGAGAGCTGATTTCTTTGAAGGGACTGTTTTGTTAAGACTTGTTTCCAAGCTAAAAGAAAACTGAATATAAAATTTAGAATTGGTAAGTACAAAGAAGAGATACACTATTTAATAGTAATCTGCAGGATAGTGCATGATGTTTAGAAAACAAAGGTGAAAGTAGGAAGCTTGGGTCACTTTACATACAAAATACCTGAGACTGTGTCACTTACCAAATGCTATTATTAATGGAAACAAAGGGATGGAACATAACATGACCATCCTAAGAAGAGATGCTCACAGTTTGGTGTAAGGAGGCCGACGTAAAGGGACTGCAAATTAAAATGAGGAAAATATGGCCAAGACAGTTATCTGCGTTTGGACTGTGTTGCTAAGACTGCTGAACCAAACCACAGTGAACTGGATTTGGAGGAAGATATGACTGAGAAGGAAGATATAGATAATGTTGAAAATGTTAATAGTATGAATGCTTTCTATTCAGAACAAAATGAAAATTCTGATGTTAACAAAGGCACATTTTGGGCTGTGTAAGTGACTGAAAATGTATCTAAGTCAGTGGTTTTTCCCTGGACCCCTTGGGTTCCTCTTGCATCCGAAAAACTTGTCTTAAAACAAAAATAAGATGGGTTTCTGTTGGTTGGTAAAGAAATACAGGTGTGCCCATCCATATTTCATTTGTGGATTCAGTAGCTGTGCAGGAATTATCATTTGAAAGTTTCACATTAATAGCAGAACAGGGATAGTGATTTCATAACTTTGATTCATTGTTTTCATACAATCAACACAACTTAAAGACCATGTTTTAATATTATATTAAAAATTACAATCTTTTCGCTATACATTATTAATATTATCAATGTGTATCTGCTATTACTGCAAGATATTTTTATTTATTACATAATTCCTAAACACAGAATTATTATAAAATTATTCTAAAGTTACTTTGCCTTAGCAGGTATAATGGACAGGTTTATTGAGGAGTATTGATATGTTTTCTAGGACTCCAGCACCAAAGAGTAGTTGAAATGCACTGGTCTAATGAAACAGAATTACTGTTACAAATAAGTTCAAAGTACCCCAATACAGAGGCTGGTAGTGAAGGGAGTCCAAAGCATATTATAGAGGAAGAAAATCAAAATGGAGATGTAATATGCAAAAGGATGAAATAAGAAGAGGTAAGGGATAATTTACATATAGCAAACCTTAAAGTAAATAGTACAAAACGTAAGTTCTGGAAGTTAGTAGTACTACCATGGTGTCAGCAGAATAAGGTTGGTGTTAGTTGTTTACTGGATATAAGTTTCATTCCTGAATGCAAATGGGATCATCTTCAAAATACTTGGAGAGAGGAGATAGTATTGTTTATGATTTTGGAAGAATGTTGCAGCATAGCCATTCCGGTAAAGAACAGATTAATAAAGGTATAGGATATCACTAATATTACGCCAGAAAGGAAGTGAATGAAGTTGTCTAGAGCTAAGAAAGGTCCAGACAGGTTAACAGTAGTGTATGCCTTCACTAATTCCATAGAAAGAGAATACTTGGTTAAGGAGATGAAAAGGCATGTGAAAGTGAATATGGAAATGATTGTGATTAGAGGTCAGAATTATAATTTTATAAGCAATGGAAGAAAGGCAGGACAGGATGTTAGGGAATGCAATGGGATGATAAGATGTGGTAAGCAGCAAATGGAGCAGGAAAAGACTATACGTACTTAAGAAGTAACCTGAAAACAAAACAAATAGATCACATAATTTATACAAATACCACAAAGTAGATGGAAAATGCTAGACATATTTTAGTTTTCTTGGACCACTGTGTATTTAGGAGCTTTTTAAGTAATAGTAAAGAGGCATATGGTAGGTAAGTAAAAGTATGGAAATGGTCCAAGATTTCATAGTTTTATATATATATATATATATATATATGTGTGTGTGTGTGTATATATATATATATATATATATATATATATATATATATATATATATATATATACAGAGAGAGAGAGAGAGAGAGATCACATTGCAGTGAGGCAATGTTATGAAACTAGGACATGGTGGTAGACAGCTTTTTAAGAAAAACAAAAGAAACATTACATACAATGAGAGAAGGAGGTAATTAATAGAGAAAATAGTAATATAGCAAGCTTAAAATGATGATGAAACAGTGCCTTAGTGAAAGGCTATAGATGTTTTAAAAACTAAAGAAAGAGTTATGAAGGAAAAGACATAAATATTACTTGAAAGGTAGAAAACAGGATA
Source organism: Protopterus annectens (assembly GCF_019279795.1). Classification (NCBI taxonomy): domain Eukaryota; kingdom Metazoa; phylum Chordata; order Ceratodontiformes; family Protopteridae; genus Protopterus; species Protopterus annectens. The sequence goes on from NC_056735.1 coordinate 1,799,434,763, forward strand.
TTAACCCTGTTTGGGAAAAAAAATAAAGTAGAAAGATATTTTGTGGATTTATTTATTTGCTTATTTTGTTTACTTGGAAAGTTCAGCTGGGCACAAGCCCTTTTTCAGTGGAGGCTTGCAGAGAAAAGTTATTTGCAGATAAAGTTAAAGAATAATACATTCAACTATCACAGTTTCACATTCTATGCAAATACTAAGGCATTGGGTCAGATTTCATTCATGGAACATGGCACAGCCCACCAAGTTCCATGCAAGAATTGTGGATAATCAAATAATATGCAAACATACCCCAGTCTACGGAGAACACCTCAGTGCAAAGCAGACATAACCAGCGATGTCAGTGCAACCACAATCAGTCATGTCAAATATGTATTGATGGAAAAGTTGTTCATGAAGTAATGTATGTATGTGCATTACCAATGTACATCTACACAATTTATAGAAGCCCAATGAAATTACATCACTGCATGGAAAGTAATAAATGAAGAAAAATGTGCATCAGCTATTACGTCTGAAAAATGATAAATTCAGTAAACACTTATGGATATCATTGTAATCCACAGATGGAGATATATAAATGCACCCATCACAATTTGAAGAATCTGATATAAAGCACAAAACTTCTAATAAAAAATGAATTAAGTAAGGTGAAGGGCAATCACAGCCACTTTGCCATGGCTAACAGAAGCCAACAATGGGTGAAGGACATGTGTGGGGAACACAAGTAAAACACACACACATACAAGGAAATAGGATGACAGAAAAGCGGATGTGGGGTGAAGGTCAAGAAGAGGGGCACTCAACAGGTATGATGGTATAGGAAGGTCAGAGGGAGAATCAGAGGGACATGGGCAGTTTTTTTGGTGGGAATAGTCCTCATTTTTTGGGTGGGGTGGAAGGGATGGAAAAGACATGGACAAAGGAGGTGGAAAAAAAAGCAAACACATAACAGATGTCACAAGACGTGACAGACAAAAGTCAGAAATATACATAAAAGATTGGGAAGGTACACAAACAGCACACACGGGTGAAGGAAAAATGACAAACATGGTAGGGATGCATACCTGACATGGTGCAATGCAAAAATAGATAGGCACAAAAGCACAAGCCATTGTTCAGATGTTGCAAACTGTGTGACAGTCATACCAACTGAGTATGACCAATGGTAGGTGTGGGTTTGAGAACACTAAATAAGGATTGCTGTCACTGCAGTACACAATAGATACCAAATGAAATCCTGCACTAGGCTGTCAGCAGTATACATGTAAGGCAAGCAACAGCAAGGATGAGTAAATGCAGTCCATGAAGTGCAGGAGCAGACAAGTGGAAGGCAGACTTGAACTGCCAACACTGTATGTGAAAGGCAAACAGCTGAGCAGAGTGCCAAACAGAAGAACCACAACAAAAGATTAATGCAACTGTGTAATAAGTAAATAAGTATACAAACCACAAACGCAGGAGAAATGGGACCCATATGTCAAAGACACATGCCATACCAGAGGCAGCACATATGGGTGTTCAGGTATATAATGCAGATGTGTGACATGAAAGAAGGGTCATCACACATACCCACACCAATGACATGGAATATTAAGTAAATGGTGATACATATATGAGTAATGAACGCTAAGGAATGCAAGCCTGTGCATAAGCAGGAGGTAGAAAAATCTCTGGGTAATGCACAGCACACAAGTACAACATAAGCGCTAGTGGAGTCTACTCAATTGCGAACACCTTGTGTGCATATACCTTGCATGTGTATGATACCCATCATGGTGGCACAAGGTCATATTGCACCAGTGCACCTGCATAACAATGATAATACCATACAGGAAGCTAAACATACACATAGCATATGCTGTGTATATGTGAAACATGTAGGGCAAAGCAATAAGTGAGATGGACAACTCAGGCCCACATGAGTGAGGAAATACCAGTAAGAGAAAGTATATACATAATAAAGCAGAACAACTACAGCTAAGGAGACACAAGTGCACATATATGTGTCCACAACACAGGATGGACTGTAAGTCCTCACAAGGTTTATTGAAGCAAATGGTCATCGTCTAACACACGTGCATAGTGCGTTAGAGATGGCTATAAACATGTCTGTGTACAATGACACAAACAACACAGTAATGTGCAACAATTAAAAAGAACATGACATGGGTGCACAGCAAAAACAGATCTAAATGTCACATACCCATGTACAGTGCCATGGAAACAAAATACAACAGGTGGCACAATCACCATTGTTGATATGAAGATCACCATCTTGTGTAGTAGAGCACAACAAAATGGAATAAGTGCATTCAACAAGTTACATATAGCAAGGGCAGCTGTGTGCCAAGCAGAACTTTCCCTAGTGATCTCCCAGAAGGAGTCATGCAATCATATTATGGCCATACACATATGCATCCATTTAAATCAGTGCATATGCACTTCAAAAGTGCATACATGGACATGTATGTTAACCCGTGTATATATGTCCTAACATAAGCTAGTTTCAAAAAGACTTTCTTGTGCCATAAGCAAGATATGGACAAAAAATGGAATCATGAATGATGCTAAGCAAAACATCACCGGCATATATTCGCTAAGGGACCACTGAATGTCAATGCATTATGTGAAGGACACATGCTCGTATGTACCTCTCACAGTGATGTACAAGAACATGGCACAATCATTGCCTAGACATGGCATATGCAAGGTCATTGTGTCAGTGAGACAGCATGACCCAAAAATGTTACACAAGTTGCAAAATCAAGGGCATGTCATGTTGTTGAACAGACATAAGACAGCTACTATCAATACACAAATATATGCAATGCATAAACATGGCTAACATGTGCAAATAAACAGACTTGACTGACCTAACTGTTTTATGTGATAAGAATGGGAATAATGTAGCATATGAGTTGCTGTCATCCCTCATAAGAATAAACAGGAACAACACGTAGACCATTTGTGCCTCATGAACATTATGCTAACTGCAACAGAGTATATTGGACATAACAATATTATACTGTGTTACACAGGAATACACATACAGATTGAAGGAGTAGCACCCCTGCTCATATGGAGCAATGTATGCAGTAATGACAGCATGTAATAATCATCTAAATACAAATGGTAACACATGGGTCATTTGATAATGTGTATCATACTGCAACAACAAGATAAAGCTACATACGACCTGATATGTGCAGTGCACATTGTGACTTATGACAGAAAAGCATGACAGCGATATGGGATGCCTGCTCAATTGTGCCATGATTATACAGATTTGAATACGGAAACACCATAGTGTCAGCATTACAAATGTGGATCATACAAACAATACTTACATTCCTGAGGAACCACCCTGATGGGGTCGAACATCATGTCTGTCATCAGCATCTGGAAGACATCTGTCATTACGTTCCAGATCCAATCCTAAAATTTGTTTGCCTGCTGTGGTAGTGGACATCTTCTATGGTAAGCCACAGGAACAATGAGAACAATGACGAGCAAGTCTCAGTCTGTTGTCATCACCATTGTCCCCATCATGCTCATGACCCTGGTCCGTGGAGTCTTATTCGAGTGGCAGTGGCTTGGTGCAACATTGCCATCTTCCAATTAGTGATCCCATGGGTCTCACATTCTGTTGCATCTGAACATAGGAACAAAACATTTCCCATACATAATAGGTTGCTGTTGTTGTTTGTCTTTTGGCTTTTCCCGGTTAGGGGTCGCCACAGCGGAACTCCGGTCCGCTAATGATTGGCAGTAGATTTTCACGAATGCCAAGGTGCCAGCTCAACGTCCAACCTTCAATGAGGGCATGCCCATTTACGTATGTCTTTCGAATGCCTGCTCAACTGCGGGGAGGACATGCAGACTCCACATAGAAGGCACTCCCCGCACTCCAGCCGAGAATCAAACGGGAGAACCTCTTGCTGTGAGGCAACAATGCTACTGCTGCACCACCGTGGATAGATCCCATACATAATAGGTATTAATCTACAATTAGTGAATAAATGAAAAAGCATGCAAAACGTACGCAATCTACATGCTGTAATTGTTATGCATGTGATATTTCACTACTATTTGACTTTATTCAAGTATAATACCTTATGTGATATCAGGTATACATCCATTCCATACTGAATTACATGTTGGTGTGTAAAGTATATCACACTCATATGCAAAACATGTCTGAAATAAAACCCAGTCAGTGATAAGGCATACACAGAAATACATATGCCAATTAAAATACATTTCCATTATGTATGTATATAGGCAGACATTATATATGTTTGACCATGTACAATGTGTTGCTATGACAGGCCTGTTACAAAACATGACAGGAGTCATATGAGTATACATTGTGGAACGAACTGCAAATTATGCAATGCACAGTTAATTTTACTGAAGCTTAATGAAGGCCAGGGAAGGAAGTGCTCACAATACTGATATGAATTTGGATGAAATACACATGGCAAGCCATTATATATTGCCACATCTATGTCCTGTTTCACAGTATGTATTGACATGTCACATATTACAATCAGCCTTTAAAGCAGACATCTCAAACCAGTATTTATTTCTGTAATGTCAGATGTGCACCAACATAACTGTAAAGAGATTATAGAATATGCAAGTTACAACATCAAAACATATGAAACAAGACGTGTAAATTTGCCCTGTTTAGATCACCAAAGTCAAGTGCAGATGACCTAGAGGAATTCATACATTTCTTACATGAAACAGAGGAGGGAAGAATAATATTAGTTGGGGATTTAAATTTACCAGAAACAGACTGGAATAATATTGATTCAACAACATTAGTAAAGAAATTATTCACAGAGTATATTCAGAGTATATTGAGGAACAACAAATGATTCAGATTGTAAAAAAAAACTACTAGGGGACGGAATATACTAGACATTGTTTGTGTTCCCAAAGAAATTACTGTAACTTCAAGTCAAGTTTTACCACTATTGATGTGCAGCGATCATGGGGTTATGAAGGTTAATTTGTTGCTAGATAATTCTGCCATACCGAAATCTAAGCCAATGCACAGAAGGCTAATTACAGATTATAGGGAAGCAGAACAGTTATTATATAAAACTAACTGGAGTGAGGTGTTCAGTGAAAAAACTGCAGATGGAATGTAGAAAGTTTTGAAAGTTTTGAAAGAGAAATTGAGTGTAAAAAGTCAAAAAATGTTTAACATCAGGATCTAGGCACACAACATCAGGGGGGGGTATATTTCCACAAGAACAAGATATCTGATTAAGGTGCGAGACAAAAAATATAAGAAATGGAAGAGAGGTCGAATTACAACTTTGAAAACGGAAATAAACAAGCTGGAGAAACAGATTAAGGATAGCGTTAGACAAGATCAATAAAAAATTTAAGAAAATGTATATAAAGATACTAAAAATAATAGGAAACCTTTTTATAGATATCTAAGATGTGGAAGGAGTAAAGATACACAAACTGATAAACTGTGTGCAGATTCTAAAATGTATTCTCAGACACAACAGATTATAGATATATTTACAAAATCTTATGCAAAACAGTTTGGCCTCACAAAAGGGGTGGAAAGTTGTCCTAGTGACATCCAGGTAACCCCAGATACTGGAATCAAATTAGATTATATTGAAAAAGAACTGTGCAAACTGGATCCAAACAAAGCACAGGGAAGAGACAGAATAAGTAACAATGACCTGAGAACACTTCACCAAGAACTTACACTGCCATTATATCTATTATTCACTAGGTCATATAAATATGGGGAGATTCCTCAAGATTGGAGACATGCACTTATTAAACCTGTCTTTAAGGGAAAGGGGAGTAGGATAAACCCAGAATCATATAGACCCTTAAGTCTACTTTCATGTTGTGGAAAAATAATGGAGAAGGTAATACTGGATAAGTTATTGTCAGAACTTGATAGGTTGGGATTTGAAACCATATATCAGCACGCATATTTTGAAAATAGATCTATTACCACCTGTAACATGATGTTCTATAACAATATAATAACAGCTATGAATGAAAACTTGTGCTGTGATGTGATTTATATAGATTTAACTTCAGCATTTGACAGGGTCATACACAAAACACTGATCAAGAAATTAGTACAACTAGGTATTGATGTACTGTTGCCACGGTGGTGCAGCGGTAGCGTTGTTGCCTCACAGCAAGAGGTTCTCCCGTTCGATTTTTGGCTAGAGTGTGGGGAGTGCCTTCTGTGTGGAGTCTGCATGTCCTCCCCATGGTTGGGTGGCGTTCGAAAGACACGCATAAGGGCGTGCCTTTGTTGAAGGTTGGACGTTGAGCTGGCACCTCGGCATTCATGAAAAATCTACTGCCAATCATTAGCTGACTGGAGTTCTGCTGTGGCGACCCCTAACCGGGAAAAGCCAAAAGACAAAACAAAGTATTGATGTACTGTTTATAAGATGGATAGCTGCATGGCTTACATATAGGACATGGCGAGTATCACACACCAACTGGACAGGTGAAACCCTTGGTTACAGTCAAGGTGTCCCACAGGGCTCTGTCCTAGGCCCTTACTTGTTTAGATTGTATCTTTCAGACCTTACTTTTTCATCTGAGGTATTCTACAGTCTATATGATGATGACCTGAAATTGGGTGTTACAGATAAGGCATGTCTGCAAAATAATTTGACTAAATCGACCATTTGGGCACAGGAGAATAATATGTTGATAAATACATCAAAAACTAAACATATGAGATTTGGGAGACATACACTGAAAGGTGAATATTTAACACAGCACACAGTGATTGAAACTGTAGACTCATTTAAGGACCTGGGTATATGGGTAGATTCAGCTATGAGTTTTTCTAATCATATCAACCAATTGGCTAATGATAGTTCTAGAACTGTAGGTTGTATAAAAATATTTATAATGTCTAGGAACTCAAACATAATGATGTCATTGTTTGTTTGTTAGTTACATTAGACAAAAACTTGAGTATGGAATAACAATATGGAAACCCTATAGGAAAACAAGCATGAATAAACTGGAAATAGTACAGTGGAAATATACCAAGGGCAGCCATGGATGTGAAAATCTAAGTTATTATGAAAGACTAAAATATCTGAACTTGTACAGTGTCTCTTACAGATATTTAAGGAGAGATCTTATTCAGGTATATAGGGCATTTAGGGACAACTACCTCTGTGAATGTTTGGGGTTATCAAAAAGTACTAGAGAATCATCAGATAACCTATGTAGAAGTTTCTATAGGAACGAGAAGTGTACTAATTGGTTCTCTGACAGGGTAGCTGATGCTTGGAACAGACTACCAAATTACATTAAAGCAAGTACTAGTTTAGATATTTTTATGAACAGCCTGGACATTTATTATGGAAACAAGTGCTCAGGTATATTGGCAAGCTAGAAGGGCATTAATGCTCGTGCTTGAAACATTTGTATGTATGTATATATGTATGTATGTATGTATGTGTGTATTTGCTGTGACAATGTAATGGTCACCAGATCTGGACCATTAAGTTTATTATATGTTGTATAACAAAAGACACAAAAGTGTAATAATAAGAAGTGTAATGTCATGATTATGCAACATTCTAAATGTCATAATTGTCATATATTGATGATATAAATAGGGCAGGTGTGCCCATCATACTTTCTCATTAAGTTACTCATGTACATTACATGGTATGTAATAATCAGTATATTAAACATCAGTTATTAATTGTACTAGCCTTCAGTGTCAATACAAAACACACAGATATGTGTGTGTGTGTGTGTGTGTGTGTGTGTGTGTGTGTGTGTGTGTGTGTGTGTGTGTGACTGTGTGTGTGTGTGTGAGACTGTGTGTGTGTGTGAGTGTGTGTGTATGTGTGTCTATATATACATACATATATATATATATATATATATATATATATATATATATATATATATATATATATATAGCATTAATTTGCAAACATAGAGCTCGATTCCGGAATTCTTGGTGTAGTGCAAGTTGATATTGACTCTGACAGTATAGCTTTGAGAATGTTGCCCCTGTTATAAGCATGTTGCCAGATAGGCTTTAAAAGTAACAGACTTTGAGAGTTAATCTTTAGGAACTTGGCTGCTATTCTTTAGTCATAGGTTCATAGGTAAATACTAGGCTAGCTGCCTTTGTGGGTCTTTTTCAATCTAGCCAATTTCTCTTTTTGTGCTCAAATTAACAATCCCAATTCATTAGAGATCGTCCTTACACATCCCATGGTTTGTAATTACATATTACCCCTAATATATATACCTGGGTCATAACATATATAATTTGAGGGGACCCATGCACGGGATAAAGCATTTAGAAGCTGCCTCTGTTCATTAGTAGTACAGTGGGTGGTCCTCAGGTAAATTTTCTGTTTTCTATCCATAGATCCAAGCTGTACTTGAATATGGAAAAGGATGACATTTGTTTTATGTGGATGGGAGTCTGTTCCAGAGCAGCAGTGTCCTCTGTGAGATACATACACCTGTCCCTCCAAACCATTCTGTTGATGTTGCAGAAGAGGTTTAGATCCCTAGGTTGAGTATTTGTGATGCCATTTGACTGGCTGATGTGCAGTAAATCCATCACTGGCGGGTTGGAGGATACCTTGTATGCCAGACACAGGTTACCTCTTAGTCTGTAGGATACTGAGTATAGTGAGAGGGCTTTGAGTCGGTCTGTGTAGGATTCCCAGGGAAAAACAAAATCGCTGTTCCACGAAAAAAAAAAAAAAGATCAAAACAGAAAATAAAGTGAGGGGCTTTGCCCTCCACCTCCCCTACTTAAATATACCAACTCCGAGATTGCACCAGAGTGGAGGAAATGGGAAAGTCCCAAAAATGGCCCAGCGATTTTTTTTCCCCTGGGAAAAAAAATCGCTGTTACGTGTCTTCTGGATTGTCAGCTTTCGCTGTTAAAGGGTCAATAAATCAGCATGCACTATTTTAAGCGTTCACTGATTTAATATAGACTCTATTTTAATACTATACCTCAATACACTTAACAATATACCTGCATTTCTGTACAAATGATAATAATACACCCACAAATTAGTGACCTATGAAGGTCATACTGGTCGGCTTTATCAAACACTTTTTTTCAAAACCACATAATGATGGATTATCTCTATGAACTTTAAACTTATTCAGTACATGCGGTACATATATAGTAAATAGTCAATGTACATATTCATTGACCACTGTGTCTGAGTAAATCATTTAATGAACTATTATGAAATGTATCTCTGTACTGTTACAAGTTATTTTGACTGAGCAATTGTTATATAGTACACCACAAGTTAGCTATAGATACATGCAAAAACACACTTGTATATATTAGTGGCTATTTACATATATACATATTTTATATATATGTTGTATCTTATTATAAGTTACCTGTATGGTAAGCATGTTTACAAAAAATATGCAAACACATGCACACACACACACACACACACACACACACACACACACGTGTGTGTGTGTGTGTGTGTGTATATATATATATATATATATATATATGTGTGTGTGTGTGTGTGTGTTTGTTTGCATGTGTGTGTGTGTGTGTGTACATGTATATGTGTGCGTGTATATGTGTTTACATATTTCTTTTGTAAACATGCTTGCCATACAGGTAACTTACAATATATAAAACTGCAGATATCTAAGTTTTTCTGTTTTCCTTACAAGCATTAGCGGTACAGTTCTAACAGGCTGCACATGCCATAAGCACACACTTGTCAATATTTGTTAATTGTGTTACCAAGGGAGCTATGACATAAGGCACTCAGTGGGATAGAATGGAATGTGGCTTCTGAATGTCATACACACTTCCATGAATGGCCTTGAAGTGCACACCAGTGGATTATACATTCTGTTAGGATTTACATCCACACCCATTTCATGTTTAGATTGCATACATATTATCATAACATTTTAAAAAATATTATTCACGTTATTTTGCATAGTATTATTCACTTTACTTTATGTTTCATAGTACTCGAATAAATCATAATATCTATCTTTGTAAAAAACATGACTGAGATTCTAAGGATGTTCCATAGATGACGTATGACATTCCTCATTAAAACAAGAATGGCATTATATATGCATACCACAATATTTTTAATGCCTCAGGGCTAAGCTCACTCCATCAAAATGCTGTATTCCAGCATAACCACAGACAAGCAATAGGAAAAAGCCTTGAAGGTTATCAGCCTAATGCATACCAACTCACCACTGATGTGCTGACATTGGTAGATAACATTCAGTCTGGGCATGCTTTAGGATTAACAGCTCACAAGGCACATGCCTTATGCTTGTGCGGAGCACTGAGGTAAGAAAAGGATGTTATTACTGGCAATTTTACAACAGTATTTCCTTATTATGACAGCTCAGATGTGTCAACAGAGTGCTGTATTTGTAATACCTTATAGGGCAGTAGCATTGTTTTGTGCTATATACTAACTCAGTCTTAGTAACCCTTAAGCATTGTACTGTTTTCTAAAGATATACCTGTGCAGGGTCGGCATACCCCTGTCTACCCAAGTACTTCTGAAGGGACATAACATGAATATTAGGATGTATACTGATATAATGGATGATGTTCCCCTGTATTGCAACAAATATGCTCACCTTATGCAGAGAGTCTACCATGTTATATAATTTCTTAGATTGTGATTGTTTAGTTGTCTGTATTTGCAATTATATGTACTTAGGTCTCTATACTCCCTCTGCTGAAAAGGTTTAACTGCCTATCTGGAGTAATAAAAAAAATCATAAACATGTGCAAGTCACCATATTGTGCTGGAGTACATATTTCCTAAAAACCTCTACCACTCCTATTTATTTATCAATTGATGGATTGATTGAGTGACTGTTTCCTCTCTCTGTCTTCTCTTGTTTGTTGTACAGCAGACATCTGCACCTCCTCAGCAATACCTTCCTACCTATATTGACCCATTTGTCCCCTTGACTGGAGAGAGTCAGCAGGTGGAGAGTTGGTCTGAGAATTATGTGTATAAACTCACCTACGCATGTTTGGCACGAATATCAGTTCAGAAACACATGCATGTTTTGATGAATCCCCTGCTGAGAACGGCTCCATTCACTGCCCTTTCAACCAAGCCAGCTCTCCTTATCTTTTGTTGTGCTCACTGATTTCCACTAGTGGAATTGCTAGACAAAATTCAAATCCTTCCTGTCCTTGTAGGAGATCTGAAGTTTGTTTTTATTTTCTCAGATTTTCCCCTCCCAAATAATCCATCTGGTGCCAGTATACCACCTTATCCCAAGCTACTGGTGCTGGGAAAAATACCTTCTCCTCTGCACTCTAAGTACATTTTTATATTGTATAGATAATGATAGAGTGATTTCAACTATAATTAATTAATATAACTGCATTCTTTGTCAGGTACGATGGCAAATTTTGCCATAACTGAAAATAATAATACAAGAGGAAATTGAGCATAAGAATGTGAAGCAACATCTTACTACAACTGAGAAGTTAAATAGAATGTAATAAAAATGAGAAATAGTTCTGCAATACAGCACAAAAACTCTTGGCAAGCATATCAGTGTTAGAATATGTGAAATCTGAAAATTTAAAAATGTCTGACTCAACTCTGCCACAAGTACAAAACACACTGCTCTTAGCTATAAATGTTCATATAACACACACTAAAATATATTAATATGACACTAAACAATGTAGTGAGAAAAATATCATCTGATGATTCAATGCCTCTAAGGAAATGCAAATTGAGAGGTAATTGTGAGATGAAAGAAAATTAATGTGGAATGTTACATCTAAGACCTATGTCCCTATTATTATTATTATTATTATTATTATTATTATTATTTTTCAGATGTTGACTGTGGAAGTGAAGAGATCTCAGCAGGACACATTCTAGCTACATTTTGGAAGCATATCAGAAATACAATGAAAAGTGTTAGATATATTTTTCAAGATACAATCAAAGAATAGTTTAAGAGAACCATCAGAAATAGCAAATTGTGGCAATACATGTTCATACACATGAAAAAAAAGTACATGCACTATGAATTTAGAACAAAGCAGGAATAAAATATATAAAATGTGAGTTTAGTGCAAACATATTTGAGGAAATTACATTTTACATGCTTGAAAGGGTGGTGGTGCTGCGGTAGCGTTGTCGCCTCACAATAAGATGCTCTCTGGTTCAATTCTCAGCTAGAGTGGCTTCTGCGTGAAGACATGCGTGAATGGGGGTACCTTCGTTGAAGGTTGTACATCAGGGCTGGTAACTTGGCATGTAAAAATCAGCTACCAATCATTAGCGGACCGGAGTTCCACTGTGGCGACCCTTAGCCAGGAAAAGCTGAAAGAAACAACAACATGCTTGAAAGGTTTAAATGCAATACCTGTGAGCTTAAAACAAATGGACAAGAATTGTATAGAACTGCATTTGTATACCTACATATGTATTTTATTGGGGTCCTAAGTTAAATGTGAAGGAAATGAGAAAACGAACAATGCATGCAACACAAGGTATTAAGGATGTGCCACAGTTTCAAACATAGTTTAGTTAGGAAAAGAAGATATGCTACTTTAGGTGGAAGAAACAGGTGCAACTGTCTCATTTTTTCAAGGGACTTTAGCAGTTTTTCTTTGAATGTGTTCAAATAATGTATGTTATAGAATTCTCAGATGGTGCCATTCGGTCTGCATTCATCAGTCTGACTTTCAGGTGGAAGAGGTGGAACAGATGGCCTTGTGACTGTAAAACTCCATCTGTATGTCAGACCTGGTATTGCAGGAAGTTTTACTAACTGCAATACCAAGTCGAAAACCTAGATGGAGCTGCTGAACCTGAGAACTTCTATTGGAATGAGTCCTGGGGTATATTCAGCGATATACTCAGAATAATTAATGGAATTCATTAAAATTAGAATGTTAGAGAATCTCATTATCTGCTCTAGGTACACTGAGACACCTTTCAGTTCAAAAACTCTGCATCCCAGAAGGAAGTATGGATTTCACTGTTCAGTGTAATAAGAGTAGGATGTCAGAGACTGTTTGCTTTCTGTATACCAGTGTTCTGAAACAGAGCTCTTGGTGTTCTCAACAATTTGTTTTCATCCTTGTGCATCGTCAGCCCTACAACAGTTCCTACAAACCCATCATATTTATGCTGCTTTCTAAATGCTCACAAGATGAACATGAAAAACATAGACAGATATATAACCCCCCAAAACAAGCTAACCTACATAAAGCAAGCCCAAACCCAAGTCTACACTTACTTTTAGAGAAAGAGTTAAAAATAGCACAGAAGATGAACTGCATATTTCATTTGCTGCACTGTAAAGGAAAAAAATGTAACTTTACAGACTGTACACATAGAATACCTACATATGAGCTTGATAAACAACACTGACCACCTCAAGAAAAAAAAAGGAAAACTACTACAAATTAAATGTGTCCATATTAGGAAAAAAAACAAAAAGCAAATGAAGCATAAAATAAAATGCTAACTGCAACTAGTCAGTTGTAAATGTGCATAACCTGCGAAACAGATCAGATTCTAAAAGTTTAGTCAAAGTGAAATACACAAAAATGTGAGTAAGCAAGAAAAGTAGCAAAACATAATAAAACCTTCAGTGTACCACTAAAGTTCATAAAAATGTATAGATAATTAAATGACACCATGACAAAATACATCAAAACTACTTTATAAAACCATCCACAAAGCACTGCATTCATAAAATCATATGCAAATTACCAAAGCCTATTTAGCCAAAACCCAGGCTATTAAAGTAGTTTGTTGACATCAGTTGGAGCACTACCATAGCCGGCTTTAGGCACCAGCGAACCCTGTGGTTGCTGGGGGCCCCCTGTTCCTGGGGGGCCCCAAACTACAGCAAGTTATTTTATCTTGATATTTTGTAACATGTTTGTAAAACCAAAAAAATCTAGTACAGCACTCTTGAATACTTAATAAACCAGGTGGGTAATAACTCATTTATATCTCATTTACGATTCAAAGATATCTCTAGTTATAGTAACAGTGTTTTATCAAGTAACAGGCTTCACGATTCCATTAAATATTATACAACTGACATAGTGCCCCTGGCTTAGTTAAACCTTCCTGGTGGACATTCTCTCTACTAAAACTAACAAGATAAACAGATTTAGGTACCTGCAATATCTGTGGCTGCATGGGGGCTCCCTTAATCATCCTTGACTGTGTGGTGGCCTCATAAAAGCTGCTCCTGGTTGGTGATAAATGAGGAGGACAAATATATTAATTTTCTGATTACCCTCTTTAATATGAACAGGGCTGTGAGATGACCCTCTTAGGATACAGTTGATAATGGCCTCTGCTCTCAACTGTACCCATTTTAAAACCAGCTCTGCTCAGATGTCTGTGTATACAGAAAACTGCTGTAGGTTACGTGGGAAGTTCTGAGGATTGTGCAGTTATTACTTCTTAACGTTTCATCACAGTCAAACCTTAGAGGTGTGTAGAGGAGGTCATTGTAGCTTCTGTTTGGGCTGAGGCCAGTGTGGTCATTGTTTTTTTCACTTTTCTCAAAGTCCTCAGAGGTGTACAATGAAGGTTTCTATAGCTTGTGTAGGGCCAGTGTGCTGTCTAGGAGCAACAAAGTAGAATACTGTAATCATTAGTTTTTTTTCACTTTCCTCACAAACACACATCAGGCACTTATACAGATGCCTTTGGGATGGTTAGGGATGAGGAGTTATGAGGCATGTTATGTAAGTCAGCAGACACTTGAAATACATGAATGTGGCAATTTGAATCTCTGCTTTCATTCCACTCTAACACCAAAAGGATGCATAGGCAATAACTGCCTTTTTGAGGGGTTGGGGGCAGGCAGTATTCCCAGATAGGACCTACCTGTGTATCCTCACAACTGGCTTATTAGTTTATTGTGAGCTACTCTTTTAAAAGCTTTTAATATTAAGCTTTGGGCACAACTTATGTCTTCCTTGAAAGTAAACCAAAACAAAAAAAGACTGAAATTATTTTCTTAATCATGATTTATGTTTAGGCCACCACTGGATTAAAAGGTTGGGAACTGGCAAAAGGCTCTAAAATGTATCCCAGAGCATCGATAACCCTATGGATTCTTGGGCGCTGGCTTATTTGAGTTATTTCCTAAATGTTAATTCCTGTGCTGTCTTGGTCAGGGAAGTTGTGTTGAAAGGATACAAGGAAAACTGAAGCTGAACCACAGCAATGAATTTCTTTCCTTAATCATAACTTCTGTTTAAGTCATCATTGGATGAAAAGGTTGTATAAAAAGAAAAAAAGTTTAAAATACACGTCAGAGCACATAGAAGGGTATTGCTTCTTGGAAAATTGGAAAAGTAAGGCAAAATGTGAGAAAAAGAAGGGGGGGTTGAAACTGTAGGCCTAAGGTGCCATTTCACCTAAGTCCATTCCTATATATAGAGTCGTAATGTCTCACTGTTGCAAATAAATGCCAGTAACTGTAAATGTCCCCCTGTGAGATGGGACAACATAGTGTGGCACATAGGCCTTTTGTAATATAACAGCATTGTAGATACAGGTCAGTCTGTGTGTACCACTCCTAAAAGTTTCCAGCATGAACTAAAAGGTTGCTAGGAGTAGTAGTGACAGGGTGATACTTAGACTGGAAGTACATAGAGGGCCCCCAACTTGACATTTGCTGAGGTTCCCCAAAATGCTAACACCGGCTCGGAGCACTATAATACTGGACTATCACACACAAAATATGTGTAAACAGAATATGTGGGAATCTGGTTTGAACATGCATGAAATATTGGCTGACAGTAAGAAAAGTTAGTTCTAGAACACTAATAGAGCTGCGTCATTGTGCTCTATTAGTGTGTGTAGTGGCATTACAGAGCTAATTAAGGATCCGGAAATATCCAATACCCACATGGAGAAAAAACTCACTAGTATTCGTTTACATGTTTCGGAATCTAACACCTAGCACTACTTCAACAACTGCATCACTGCTACCCTACCCAACTCAACCACAAAACACTGTTGCATGGACAACTACAAACACACACACACACACACACACACACACACACACACACACACACACACACACACACACACACACACACACACACACACATACACACACACACACACACACACACACACACACACACACAGTATTGCTGTACTTACCTGATTCAGCAATAACTGCCCCACTGCTGCCATAGCAACAGTGAATGAATACTGTAAAATAGCTTTTTCAGTAACACTGCTTGGGTCCAAAATAGCAGAATCAAGTTTGTCTTTGGTTCACTCTCGCAAGATATTTTCATCCCAAAGTAAAGCTCCTGGGCAGAGCACATGGCTGATTTATTTTACCTGTGTCCCTGGACTACAACATTAAGATATGGTATTTCCCAGTAGACCATTATAGTGTTATTTGCTGGAGGAGGCTTCATACAGCTAGAGTACTGCAGTGGCTTTGAATCATTCCCTCATAGTGCACTGAGCAGTCCTGGTAGAAACAGGGTTGTGCAGTGTGTGACGCCCATGCCCTGGCCCAGCAATCAAGGAGCCTCAATCCTCACCACTAACACCAGAGAGAGCATCTCATATATGAAGGAAAGGATAACATATACACACAGTAAAGTGCAATTTCCCCTTAAGAGCACACAGAGATTACAGTCAGTCCGGGGCTGGTCGCTCCCTTGCTCTCCAGGTCCCCACTAAGACTCCCCACTGACACAGCTATAGGGTCCAAATCTCAGCCTATCTGTGCAAGCTAAAACATTCAGCATCCTCTCTGTCCAACCAGTGCTTTGTGTCCCTGCCCAAGTAGCTGACACACACGCACACTTTGAGGTAAGAGTTTATACAACCACACAGACACTCCTGGGAAAGGCTGGCAAAGGGTCTCCAGCTGTGCCCCTATTACCCAGAGTATACAGTAGTACTGCCTGCCACCACCCAGCTAATATTTATCAGCTACGCAAAGGCCCTTAAAAGGGTGTCCAATTATTACTGTGCAATATTATTATCCAATAGGTAGTATAACTAAACAGTCAAGGCTTATTAGAGTGACTTGGTACAGTAATCATTATGAATATGCAATGTACTCTAGAGCTTAAATTATCTATACACAAAACAGCCACAGTTGAAGGGTTTTAAAGCATTTAATAATAAATAATAAAAACACAAGACAATACTTCTTACTACACAATGCTAGTCAAGAGTTCAGAGATCACAGAGAAATACTTAAAATAATTCAGTAGTACAGTTCTGACATCACAGAAAAACATTTAGTCTAATCTTTCTAGTTTCTAGCTATTTCTAAAAGAAAACACAAGTCTAAGATAACTTACATATGAGCAAGACAGTGCTGTGAGTTGCATGGTCAAGACAAAAATGCTTAATCCTCTCTGGTTCTCTCTGTTTAAATTGTAATTGCAGTTCTGATTCACATTACATCATTCTTCACACTTTCCTGGGTTCCCAGGCTAATAGAAACTGCATTTACATTCTTAACATCTCCTTTTGTTATCCTGCAGCTGGTCAGGAAGCAGAGCAATAAAAATATATTTGCATGCTTAAATCTAGCAATTTAACTCTTGGTTAAAACAATAGAAATAATTTCTTCATCTAGACAAGCTGGAGCCGACTTTAGATCAAAGGGTCACAACATGCTTTTACTTGGTCAGTAGAGAGCACTGTTGTGACATTTATTGCAGTTCCACATCTAAAAGCAGTTTTTCCATTTAAGACAACAAGCCTGTGTCTTACATTGATATTTACAAATGATAAAATTATCTATAAAATTCTCTCTGAATAGGCTGACAGCCTTCACATTTCTCCCCCCTGGAGAACTCAAGCTAGTTTTTCAAGTGACCCTTGAGAAACATTGCTTGAGAGGGTTAGGTCTATCTGAGTGTACCTAACCCCATTCCCTGTCTTGAGAGCCCATCTGCATTGGCATTGCTAACCCCACTGTGGTGCTGCACTGACATATCATATGCTTGCAACCCCAGGCTCCATCTTAGCAACTTGGCATTTTGCTGGCTGGCTCTGTGTAACCATGTTAGGGGGTTATGATCTGTCATAACAGTGAATTTCCTTCCATACAGATAAGGCTAAAGTTTCTGCAGTGCGCACACTATGGTGAGACATTCCTTTTCTACAGCTGCATAGCATTCCTCCCTTGGTTGGAGCCTGTGACTGAGATAACCACTGGGTGCTCTTCTCCCTCTGAAGAAATCTGGCTAAGTACACCCCCAACCCCATGGTTCAAAGCATCCACCTGCACAACAAATTCCTTGCTGTAATCTGGAGTGGCTAACACATGGGGTCCTCCCAATGCTTCTTTAAGCATCTGGAATGACTGCTCACAAGCTGGGGTCCACACTACCTTATCTGGCCTGTTCTTCCTTGTCAGGTCTGTGAGGGGAGCAGCTATGGTACTATAACTGGGGATGAACTTTCTGTAGCACCCTGCTCTCGCTATGAATGCCCTCACATGCTTTTTAGTAACAGGTGCAGGCCATGCCTGAATGGCTTCCACTTTGGCAGGTTCTGGCCTTATCTTACCACTCCCTACTCTATGCCCTAGGTAGGAGACCTATGGCATACCCACCTGACATTTGCTCAGCTTAATGGTCAACCCTGCCCTTTGTAGTCTACCCAGCACCTCCCTGACATGCTGAAGGTACTCTGGCCAGGAATGGCTATAGATGGCAATATCATCTAGGTAAGCAAGGGCAAAACCCTCTTGCTCCTGCTAAGATATGATCTACCTGCCTCTGTAAAGTCGCTGGGCCATTCATCATCCCAAAGGGCATCTTTGTGAACTCATACAAGCCAAAAGGAGTCACAAAGGCTGACTTCTCTCTAACACCGGGAGTCAAGGGCACCTGCCAGTAACCCTTGGTAAGAGCAATGTTTGTAAGATACTTAGACCCACCCAGCTGCTCTAGGGCCTCATCTGTCCTAGGCATGGGGTAAGCATCTGACTCTGTGTGACTATTTAATTTCCTGTAGTCCACACAGAACCTGGTGCTGCCATCTTTCTTTGGCATCAGCACCACTGGGGAGGCCCAGGGAATGTTGGACTCTTGAATCACCCCTAGTTCCAACACCACCTGTACCTCCTCCCTCAGAGTCTGTTTGACTCCTCAGGCACTCTATAAGGGGGTCTTCCTAATAGGCTTATGGGGTCCTGTGTCCACCTGGTGCTGCCCCAGGTGGGCGCACCCTGGTTTCCCAGTGAACATGTCCCCATATTCCTGCAACAGTGCTCAGATTTCTTGAACCTGGGTAGGAGATAGCTGCTGGGACATTGCTACCCCTTCCACTGAGGTGTCAGCCCAAGCCTCACTGAGGAGATCAGGGTGCACCCACTGCAAATGCTCAGCACAACAGCCTCCATATCATGGTAAGGTTTCATCATGTTAACATTGTAAAATTTGTGCCCCTGTCTTCTGCCTAGCAGTTCCACCATATAATTAACATCACTTACCTTTCTTACCACCATGTAGGGTCTCACTCAAGCTGCTTGCAGCTTGTTGTGTCTGGCAGGAATGAGAACCATTACCTGCTGCCCCACAGCATACTCTATAGCTCAAGCATTCCTGTCATACTACACCTTTTTCTGTTGTTGGGCTTCTGCCAGGTTCTCCTGGGCCAAGCCCATGAGTTCCCTGAGCCTTGTCCTGAGGTTTAGGATGTATGCCACAACAGACTCCTTGTGAGACTTGCACTCACCTTCCCACTCATCTCAAATTAAATCTAGAGGTCCCCTCACCTTATGCCCATACACCAACTCAAAGGATGAAAAACCTGTGGATTCCTGGAGAACCACTCTGCAAGCAAACAACAGATGGGGCAAATATTTGTCCCACTCCCTCTTAAACTGATCTTCAAATGCCAGTAGCATGGACTTGATTGTAGAGTTTAACCTCTCAACAAGACCATTACTCTGGGGAAGGTAGGTGGTGGTCTTCAAGTGCTTCACCCCACAGGGCTTCCACAGACAAGCCAGCAGGTCTGACATGAAATTGGGACCTTTGTCAGTCAGTATTTCTTTTGGGAAACCTACCCTTCTGCAAATCTCTAACAAAGCATTTGCCACCTTCTCTGCCTCAATGGAGGACAAAGCCACTGCCTCAGGGTATCGTGTTGCATAATTCACTACCACTAAGATATACTTTTTCCCCGTGGAACTTGGGGTACTCAGAGGACCCACAATATCCATAGCTACCCTCTGAAATGGCTCCTCAATCACAGGCAAAGACATCAAATGAGCTCGCACCTTGTCTCCTGCCTTGCCTACCTTTTGGCACTGCTCACAGGCTCTGCAGTATCCTGTTACATCTCTGGAAATTCCAGGCCAATAGAAGTTCTACATAATATGCTTCTTTGTATGTTTTATCCCCATATGACCTGCAAAGGGAATATCATGGGCTATGGCTAGAAGCACCAAATGATAGGCTCTAGGCACTACCAACTGCTGTACTCTCTCACCTTCTAGCCCTTCCTCAGGGGTCCACTCTCTGTACAGTAACCCTTTGTCACAGTATACAGATTTTCCCTTTCCTTGAGAATCAGGTGCCTCCCCAGCTACCTGCCTCAGGCCTTGCAATGTAGAGTCTGAGAGATGAGCCTGTCTCAACTCTTTCCTTGTAACCCTTCCCAGCTCCCCTTCCACAGGAAGTCTGGCATCCTCGGACAGTGGTGCCTCACTGTCAACCTGGGTACTACTACTCACCTCTACCTTTGCAGTCACTCTGTAAAAGGGACCATAAGTACCCACAAGCAGCTGTGGCTCACCTTCAGTTTCACTGCTACAGGGTAGCTCCCTCCCTGAAGTAACCACCTCACTAGTCCTGGCTGCAAGTATTCAGTCTGTCTGGGTCTCCCTCAGTCTACCAGACCCACATGCTTGTCTCCTAGCCTCACTGCGTGTAACTGCATAAGCACATGGTACTGCCTCATCCAAATCCTTCCCTATCAGGACATCAGCAGGATGGTAGTTTGGTACCCTTGTTGTCTCAAGAAAACCTGCTATTGGCATTTTGTCTTTCCCACTTACTGGCTCCCTTACCTTTTGTTCCCCACCTTGCCTCTGTGGATATCTATATGACACTTGGCCCCACTGGTTGCATTCAAAACATTTAACCCTAGGTCCTGGACATGTACCTGGATTAGTGGCTTCCCCTGCTACTGGCAGATTCTGTTGGGGCAGTCTGTGCTGCCCACCATGGGTTTCTTTAGACCCATGAGCAGTACTGGGGGTCCCTTTCCTGTGCAGGACTGCCCTGCTTACCAGGTATAGGTCTCCTTTTTCCCAAAATCATCTGAAGTGGCACATTGTCTATCAGCTAACCAGATCCTCATGTCCTCAGGCAAAGTGCTAAGGGCTTGTTCCCTCACCAAAAGGTCTACCAGCCCTTCAAAAGTGGTGACCCAACATCCACTCACCCACCTATGGAAATAAGTGCTCATTTCAGCAACATATTCACACACACTTTCAACTGCCTTGCGTCTATGCTCATGAAACGTTTTCCTATACATTTCAGGTGTTAGCTTAAAAAACTCAGACAATTTTTTTACAGCAGTATAATCAAAACATGCAACGTCAGATATTTTAGACAATACAGTTACTGCTTTACCATGGAGTAAGGGGGGTCAGGAATTGTAATCAGAGATTTCGGACAACACTATATTGTTTGCATACCCTCTCAAACATATGAATGAAACTATCAAAATTATCCCCCTCTTTAAACTGCGGAAGAAATTTACTGACCTGTTATGCTTCTGGGGTCCAGTTACTCCCATCCCCATTACCTCGATGACTCTGGTGAAGAGTCAGCATTTCTCTCTCATGCTTCCTCTGCCTCTCCTTTTCCTCGGCTTTCATCTCCAAACGCCTGGTCTCCATCTCAAGTCTCTTTAGTTCCAGATGGATTTTAAGTCCTCTGCAGTAAGGTTGAGCTGTCCATTCTCCGAGGGTATTATATTTCCACTGCCAGTCTGATTGTCCTCCTGGTTGCTGTTTTCTGATGCAGCTGTAACCAAGGCTGCAATCAGGTCTGCCTTAGTCAGGTTTCCATGCACCAGTCCCCTAACCTGGCACATCTCTGCCATCTGGCTCGTTGTCAGCTTTCCATACTCCTCTGCTGACATGCTGCCTGCTCACCCTGACTAACTAAGCTAACAAAAGAAATAAAACAATTGTGATCTGAACTCTGAGTATTCACTGCATGGCTGATTTAGAGTACAAAACACCTTCAAAGTTCACTGTACCCAAGCAACAGGAATTCACTCTACCCACACCACTACAAGCCAATTAGTATTTGCCAACCAATTAATATGTGGTGTGGATATCCCCCCACTGCCAAACAATTAATATGTGAAGCCTGTTCCTTGGCCAAACAATCAAGGAGCCTCAATCCTCACCACTAACACCAGAGAGGGCTTCTCATATATGAAGGAAAGATAACATATACACACAGTAAAGTGCAATTTCTCTTAAGAGCACGCAGAGATCGCAGTCAGTCCAGGGCTGGTCGCTCCCTTGCTCTCCAGGTCCCCACTAAAGCTCCCCACTGACACAGCTATAGGGTCCAGATCTCATCCTAGCTGGGCAAGCTAAACCATCCAGCACTCTCTCTGTCCAACCAGTGCTTCGTTTCCCTGCCCAAGTAGCTGACAAACATGCACTTTGAGATAAGAGTTTATGCAACCACACAGACACTCCTGGGAAAAGCTGGCACAGGTTCTCTAGCTGTGCCCCTATTACCCAGACTATACAGTAGTACCACCTGCCACCACCCAGCTAATATTTATCAGCTACCCAAAGGCCCTTAAAAGGGTGTCCAATTATTACTGTGCAATATTATTATCGAATTGGTAGTATAACTAAACAGTCAAGGCTTATTAGAGTGACTTGGTACAGTAATCACTATAAATATGCAATGTACTCTAGAGCTTAAATTATCTCTACACAACACAGCCACAGTTGAAAGGTTTTAAAGCATTTAATAATAAATAATAAAAACACAAGACAATACTTCTTACTACACAGTGCTAGACAAGAGTTCAGAGATCACAGAGAAATACTTAAAATAATTCAGTAGTACAGTTCTGACATCAAAGAAAAACACTAATCTTTCTAGTTTCTAGCTATTTCTAAAAGAAAACACAAGTCTAAGATAACTTACATATGATCAAGACAGTGCTGTGAGTTGGATGGTCAAGTCAAAAATGCTTAATCCTCTCTGGTTCTCTCTGTTTAAATTAAAATTGCAGTTCTGATTCACATTACATCATTCTTCACACTTTCCTGGGGTTCCCAGGCTACACATTACATCATTCTTCACACTTTGCTGCGTTCCCAGGCTAAATTAAACTGTATTTACATTCTTAACATCCCCTTTTATCTTGCAGCTGGTTAGGAAGCAGAGCAATAAAATACATTTGCATGTTTAAATCTAGCAATTTAACTCTTGGTTAAAACAATAGAAAGAATGTCTTCATCTAGATGGGCTGGAGCTGACTTTAGATCAAAGGGTCACAACATGCTTTTACTTGGTCAGTAGAGAGCACTGTTGTGACATTTTTTGCAGTTCCACATCTAATAGCAATTTTTCCATTTAAGGCAACAAGCCTGTGTCTTACATTGATATTTACAAATGATATAATTATCTATAAAATTCTCTCTGACTAGGCTGGCAGCCTTCACAAAGCGCACTATGTGTTTCTCATAACTCTGACTTGCAGGTATAAGTAATATGGCTAACACTAAGTAGTGTAGTCACAGATTATGAATCTCATACTTTAACTTATAAGACATCTGACATAAGCATCTTATACTGTAGGTTTGTGGAACACATTTTATTATAAGTGGCTGTGGGTTTGCATGATTTGCTACATGTCCTAGTTATTAAAGTGGGCCATCAGTGAGTAAGTTGTGTGTGGCTTATCACCATTACCTAAGAAGCATCACTAGTTACAGTGGAGGAATGCTCAATGTCAGCTCATGGAAAGAAGTGGAACATACAGTAATAGTGATTTCATGAAGACATTAGGCCACAAAATGTGACTGTAGAGATTGTATATTTTTTTAATGGTATATTTTGTATGGCCCAATAGCATATACAGCATCAAGGCTGTTGTACATTGTGACAGGATATTTCACAGGATAGCACTCCTTCTATGCTTTTAGAGCAGAAATACATGTTATTTTTCACACCTACAAACCTGTGTGTCACAACAATGAACTGCAGCTGTGTGCATGTTGTTTTACCATGGTGTATGTTGCTTTTCTACTAAACATTTATGTTGGATATATCTTCACTGCCATGTATTTCCACTGGCCAGTTTTGTGGATGACATGAGGATGTCTTCAACTAATAGAGAACTATTAGTATATTACCTCTATGGCTATGACTTAATGTGTGCTCCTGCAGATTATTGTTGCCATCAATTTTTTTATATGCAATGTACAGTGCTGCCTATTATGGATTAAACCTATGTGCATTTGATACTGCTGTGTCACGTTTTTTCCTTTACCTATATGTTTGCTACAGTAAGGACCTGAGTGTGTGCTTGACTGCTATGGGACTGCCTGTTGACCCAATGCCTGTTGTGGCTGTTTGCTTTCTCACAAGTTATGTTTTTCATGTGCTATCCCATTTATAGTTTTGATGTTACCTCATCTGGTGGTGTTATTGTCATCTATGTTGACACATGCGTGTACTTTAGATATAACCTACAGTCTGTACAAAATGTCAATGTGTGAATTACTGTTTAGCTATGCAGGATGCACCTATGACATTTGCCTCATTGCAGCTGATAGCTACATAATAGTTTCTTCTTCATGATTATAATTTTATGCTCCAATATCTTGCTTTAGTGCACATAACAACCCTTCATTTCCCTTTGTGTATCCCTCGTTATTTTTTTTTGTGTTGTTCTATATATCTTACTGTGTTTTATGTCCTTTTGTTTTTGTGGTATGACTCTAGCTATTATTCACGTTTTATTGTGTCTTTGCCATGTTGTCTACTTGCTTGTATTTTTTTGTTTCTGTCCTGCTACTCTGCCATCATACTCTTCCTGTTTTATTTCTTGCTCCTATGTTTTTATTTTTTCATCAAAGATGAACGTAATTATTTTTAAATTTGTAGCTTAAACTTGCTGCTTTTTACCTGAAAGTATTAGTTGGTGTGCTGTGGATTTCTAACTCACATGTGAGTGACTGTTTGTTTTCTACTTCATTTTGTGCCATGTAATTGGGCACATTTGGTGCATTCGATGAGATAAGTAATACTCATATGTTGTGGATTTCAGGTTTAAGGCAGCTTACGACCATTCCATGTTTATTCTATTGTCTTGCTCAGTTAAGTCATCATTGCTCACACTGTACACTGTGAATATCTTTTTGCTGAGTAGTAGAACATACCATACATTTCTCCATTTTGCATATGCACAATGTAAACTTCTATTTTGGTTTTAACAAGTTTTACAAATGTTGCAGATTTAGAGGGAAATATATCTGACACTTTTATCTACCCTATCTGCCAAGTTTCAGCTCTCATGCAGTGAATCAGACAAATCTTTTCACACTGGGATAGTCATCAACCAAACTGTCATTGGGGGGGGGGGGTTATTATGTATGCCCCTAAGCCCTTCCATAGGCAGCTGCATGTATGTTTACAGATGTAAGATTAAGCAATGCCTTTCCCCAGGGATGAGGTTTGTCAGGGCCCAAGTATATGTCTTGTATTTTTTTTGCATTCGAGACACCTTTCTGCTAATGAGTATCTGCATTGCATTAAATCAGACCATCTTCTTCACCCCAGAATGAGTAACCCAGCATCAGAAACTCCCATGCTCCCCTCCAGTGTCCATGACTCTAATTGAACTTAGGTTACTGGGGTCATAGTCAGGGTTTTATCTTTCTATGCCACTGATATTGGCAACTTAGAGGCATTTTAGTAGATTTTATGATGTACCAGTGAAATCAACAAATTTGTGAGTACAAAGAAAAGGAAAATACCTACACAGTGTAACAGAAACATGTTTTTTTTAGGATTTCACATTTCACATTTCACACACACACACACACACACACACACACACACACACACACACACACACACACACACACACACACACACACACACACACACAAACATACACACAAACACACACATGTATGTAGTAACATATTGACATGTTGTGGTGGTTCTCACTAGGATAGTGTCTCAAAATGACATAAATATTGTTTACTAATGTTTTAATAGAATTGCTGCTTTAAATAATCAAGTACCATGGAACATATGACACAGTGGGGTTGTACACTGCAACCCAGATTTGTGAAGATGGACTTTGAGTGGGCATCATGTAATACCCTACATTGGTCATACCCACAGGCAAATGCAAATGCCTGCCTATTCCACCTGGGACAGATCTTATGGTGGTGTGTGCATCAGCTAGATCTATGCATTCACTATGTTAACATACTGTCTTTCAACACTGATGTTGAACTGCATGGCATACCTTGTGCCAGCAGGCATAGCTCCTGTGTATGATAGTTTAAGTGAGTAATGCTGATGTGGGGCCATCTCACTGTATGAGTGGTTCAGCAAACACTACTTGCATGGGAGCCACAGTGATATGACACCTGCACCCTTCATGTACAGCAGTCTGTATCACTTTTCCCTCCACCTTTCTGCTCTGTGCAGAACTCACATCTGTGTCACTGCAGTGCATGCAGAACTGTGTTGAGAGCTGGCACTACTGTCTCAGGGAGCCATGCAGATCAAGTATGGTGGATTTGCATGGCTTGCAGCATGTCCTAATTATTGAACAGGACCATGTGAACATACTTGTGTGGAAGTTGTGCATGGCTTACTCCATCTCCTAAGAGGACCAGGGAGGAGATCTCTAAGCATACCTGGTGACCTTCAAGCTGCATGCCTTCTACGTGGACTAGGACTAGAATGAATGGGTTAGGATCCTCTCAGCTTAGCTTACCGAGGAGCTGTTAAAGGACAAGCAAAGCAGTAACTATTGGGGATATGATGAACTAAAGAAGGCACTGTTATCCACAAGCTAGTATTATGTCTGAGACACAAGTTGTAAAGATTCATGGCTGGATATTTTCTCCTAATAAAACAGTCAGATCTTAGTAATTAAATTGTAACTAGGTACTGGGCATCAACATATTAAAAATAAAAAAAATAATATTTGCCTACTTATTTATGGAAGTGGTCATTTCAAACTGAAACTAAGGATGCTGAAAATGTTGCCATTGTGGAAGAGATTATTATACAATGAAGCCATGCTTAAAAAACTCAGCAATCTAAACCTATGGCAAAACACGTTAAATTCTGGTAACAGGAATTAACTACTATAGACATACTTTCTTTTAATGTGGGAAAAGGGGTCAAACAGCTAAATTTTGTACTGGCAATATTAACACTATAATGCCTGTAAAGCTGGTAAGCAGTGAGAAGTGTCACTGATGATGTTATACCTATGGACCATGATAGGCTGTCTGCAAGAAAAGTAAAGTTAATTGTTTGCTATTGTGCTACTGCAAAGTTAATTAAATATAATGCTTTAACTGATGTTAGGAAGCTGCATGCATCATGAGATTCATGCAGCACGCATGATTATAAAGTCACAACTTCTTATTGAAGTGATGGCACCAGAAATGCTGAGTGCTGACATACCAATAAAAAGTATAGAAAATCAAGGAGAAGAGTGAATCTCTAACACTGCACATCTACTTTAAACTTCTTCTTTTTTTTTTTTTGCAGGGGTTAATCCCCTTACTCCCCCTGGAATTATATATACCAACTCAGAGATTTCCATACCTCAGAGAAAATGGATTATTTGGGGAAATTGTCATCTTGGATGTGGTCTCTCTCTCTCTCTCTCTCTCTCTCTATATATATATATATATATGTATATATAAATCTAAGTCCATTCTTTTGGCCATTCAGTCTACATGTTTTGGGATGATTACCTTAAAGTCATGCTATGTGCATGTAAAAAGAAGTCCTTTGTTGAAAAAGGCAGTTGCAGTAATCTGTATTCATTGATATAAGAAACAGTATTCCATTATTCATAGGATCATAGGAAGTTACTAGGCTATTGGCCCTGAGGCCCTTATAAGCCTAGCCAAGAGTATAGCCCATGTTTAGATATGTCAGCACCCAAAGCCCCTGTCCATCAGGGATACAGGTGGAATCCCAGGGGTGTATTTTTTATTACTCATCCAGTTATCCAGGTTGCGCTTGAAAAGGGATAATGAGGAACTCTGCTTGACATGGAGATGGAGTCTATTCCACAGATGGGGAACTCTCTGGGATACAAATCTGTCCCACCAACAAGTCCTACTGATGTCACAGACCAGGTTGAGGTTGCGCGTGTGGGTTACTTGAGTGGAGCATGACTTGCGGATATGCAGCAGTCCCATCAAGGCGGGGTCTGAGATTGCTTTGTATGCCAGACAGAAGCCACCTCTGAGGAGTGTGTATGAAACTGTGTAGACGGACAGGGCTTTTAGCCTATCTGTGTAGGGTAGATGTTTGAGACCCTGGATTCTTCTGGTGAGAAACCTCTGTGGTCTCTCCAGCTGCTGCATGTTATTTGCGAGGTACATGCCGAAGGGGGCGTTGTGCTCAATATTTGACCTTATAAGGGAAGAATACAGGGATGTTATGACCTTCTTGTCCCTGGATGAGATACCCTTACTTATAAGGTGGGCCTTGTAGAAAGTTTTCTGTACAATGTAAGCAATATGGTGGTCAAAAGTCAGGTTGCTATCCCTCATGTCTGATTAAATGCTTAGGATGTTATTAATGTGATCATATGTAGGGACATCACTCACCACAAAGGGATGATGATGCATTTTTTGGCATTCAGCTTGAGGCCATGTTTCTAGCACCAGTTATTTATTTGGGTATGACCCTTTTGGAGGACATCCACATTATTTGGGGAATTGATGACCGCACCCAGCTTGCAGTCATCTGCAAATCTGGTCAGCCATAGCTCACTGGTTTTGGCCTGCACTTCAGAGAAGTATATCCTGAATAACAGAGGCCCCAAGACTGACCCTGGGGTACACCACTTGTTACGGGTCTACTGCTTGAGGTGGCTTCCCCTTTTTTGATTAAGTGGGTTCTATCAGCCAGTTTGCTACCCATCTGATAACATATGAATTGATGCCTAGTTGAGAGAGTTTATCTATTATGCCCGAGTGGGGAATAGTGCTGAAGGCTTTGACCAGGTCAAGGTAGGTAGTGTGCACCGTCTTCCCCTTGTCCATGGCTTTGATGACTGTCTCAAAAAGTCAACCAGATTTAACTGACATGACCTCCCCTTGACAAAGCCAAACTGTGTGCAGTCAAGTGTTTGGAGGTTGCCAATGTCCCTGTTAATGAGGTCCATGATAATCCATTCCATGGCCTTGCAGATCAGGCTAGTTAGGTTGATGGGTCTCTAATTTCCTGGATCTGTGGACGCTCCACCTTTGTGTAAAGGGATGACAGTGGCTGTCCTGTAATTGGCTGGGACAAAGCTGGTGCTCAGGCTTTGGTTGAATAGGGTGCCTAATGGTGCTGCAAGTTCATGCCTGAGTTCATGTAGGATGCAGCCTGGGATGTTATTGGGTCCCGTGGAGGCTGTATTTTTTACCTTTGAGAGAGCAAGTGATGACCTGTTCCCTAGAGAAAAGGGGAAGGGGTAGGTACTGGGGATGTCCTGATTTACTGATCGGGGGCAGATGGTTGAAGTTTTCACTGAATCTGTCAGCCAGTAGGTTGGCTACATTTACAGCATTTATGTATGTGGTGTCCTTAACCACCAGTTCTGAACAAATCTGGTTGCTTCCTTTGAGATTGCAGACATATGTGAAGATGGCCTTATGATTGTCTCTAGTAGATGTGACCAATTTTGACTCGAAGTTGGCTTTAGAGGATTTCACTAATGCTCTTATCTACTTGTTCAGGCTAAGGAGAGATTGCTTCCAATTGGTACTTGTTCCTTCTTAGTCTTGGACAGCATTTTTTTTCCTTATGTTATATAGTTTATTTATTACAGATGTCCACCAGACAGGTTTACTCTTCCTTGTGGAGGACGATTTTGTCCTGTTAGGTACTACTGATTCCATGCATCTATATAAGTGCTAGTATAGTACTTTGGTGTAGATTTGGACACTGGTGCCAGTTCCAACAGAGGGGGAGGGGGCTGTGAAGCTGTTTATAACATCCTTCAGGAGGTTGTAATCAGCTTTAGAGAAGTTTTTTTTGTTTGATCCTAGCTGGGGGGGGGGGGGGGTCAAGGAGATGCTGACTTTGAAAATTACCCCTTTATGGTAGGATCTTACCAGGGAGGATGATACTGTAAAGTTGCTGCAGTAATTAGTCTTGTTGGTTAATACCAAATCCAAGATATTATCACCTCTTGTGGGGGTATCGACTAGCTGTTCCAAGGCATTTGCATTGATAAAATTGAGGACTCTCTGGGCATTTGCATTCTGGCATGAGTAGTTTTTCCATGATATGGTTGGTTAGTTAAAGCCCCCCAGGATCAGGGTAAAGGGTTGAATCTTGATAGAGTTGAAAAGGTCCAGATAGGTGGAGTGGGCATCTTGAGTCAAATTTGGGGGCTTGTAGCTAGCTATGATTTGAATAGGGGTCTTGCCAACAGTTAACTGCACCTGGAGTGTCTGCTGTGCATCATAATGTTTGTCCAGCCTGGAGTTGTGTGTGTCTTTAATAAATATTGAAACTCCACCTCCTTTGGCTTTGCTGCCCACAGTTTGGGGTTTGAATGTATGATAGGTAAGGCTGGGGTGCTCTCTGTAGCTTTGAAACAGGTTTCTGTGACTGCACAAGTGTCGGCATCTTCCAGGATTAAGAATGCTTGCAATGAGTACAGTTTCATGTTTAGACTCCTAGCGTTTAGCAGCATGATGTTTAATTTGTGTTTTGTTGAAATTTTTATGTTGGTTTTACCGACCTCAGGACTTTTCCTAAAAAAGGCACTATAGGGAGGCAAGGGCTTTTGCCAGAAGCTTGAAGCCCAAGTGAGTCAGATGCAGGCCATCTCTAGCAAAGCATCATAGTCTGTCAATAATATCTTCCCAGGCTGTCAGGTACTGGATCACCCAGGAATGATACCAGAAACTAAGCCAATTGTTAAAGTCAATCATATTCTATTTGTATTGAGGCATCATTCTGGGTGATGGTAGAATGCTGCATAAGGCTAGGAACATACCTACCTGGGACACATATTCAGCAAGCTCAATCATGTCTCTCTTCATATAGTCCAGGGAAGTATGTCTCAAGTCATTCACCTCAACACGGACTATGACAGAGTCATAACAGTACCTGTTGTTGACTTGAGTGCGTGTGTGATATGGTGGATTCTGGTACCTGACAGACAACTAACCATGACTTTTTCCTTATCCAGCCTGGTGAGAGGCACATCTGTGTGTTTCACAATGGAATCTCCTATGACCAATATGTTGGGTTTATGGTTAGATACTAGGCCTTTGTGATTGCGAGACACTGATGTGTGGACTATGCGTGGTATGTGGTGTTGAGAGTTGTGGAGTTCGCGTGTGTTTTTGCCTCTGTGGTCTCCTTTGTTTGGGTATGTTTTTGTTGAGAACATCCACATATGTGTGTGTGTTATGTAGTTGTGGGTGGTGTTTGAGGTATAGTGATTGTGTTGATAACATTCTCAGTGCCAGATATACTAGCTTGTGAAGGAGAGAGCATAGACTCTAGGTTCTTAATATAATTGCATCTCTCACAAATTGTGTTCTTAGGTGGTAATAGTAGATGGTTCTCCATGTACATGAGGCAGTTGCTACAATGTCTAAGAATGCCCATATCAACCAGGCTGGAAGGAGAAACCATAGGAATTTGTCCATCCATATTTAATTAGAAATATTTGGAAGATACTTCACACATTGCTGTAGTTGCCAATTTAATACTTGATATGGTAGTAGAGAATGATTTTCCCTACTTTAAAGACTCAAGGAGACAATGAGAAAAATGTTTGGGGAGAGGAAGCAGCAGATGAATAAGCCTACAGATACACCTCTACCTAACCCAAAAAAGTGTGGCATGGAGCATTCGATAAACACATTCACAATGGTATATGGGAATGATCAAAGGAATCCTATTAGAAAGTCAAAGTTGCAAAAATTTGGCAAAGGGTATAGAGAGAAGGCCATAGGTTCATAGGTTCATAGCATAGATCAGAGTGTGCATGTTTCTTTAAGAGCTGTTCCAGTCTATGGGTACATGCATATAAGTACTGAGCACATACAAGCAAGAGTGCCATTTTGTAGTGAGCAGCCATGGTGCAAGCATGCATGTGTGTACTAGTCAGTCAGTCAGTTTGTTTAAGTTTAATGTTACCGTTCTCCATCTTGATATGTTTGTGTGTAATAAACTACTTAAATGAACACTCAGCCTCATTGTCTTATTGAATATACACAAGACGACTCGCATGGTGTCAGGATGGGATTCAGAAGAAAACTTCTTCTTCAAGACTATGAGGCAAGCAGTTACAGTTGGAAGAATATACAAGAGTGGATCATCCTTGCTCAAATAACTCGCAAATAGGTAAAAAAAATAAATCCAGGTACTAAAACTTGTTTAAATGATTTTTTAAGTAATGAATATAAAATTAAACATTAAAAATGTTCAAAACAACTTTCTAATTAAAAAAATGTTCGAAATTACAGTATACTGATAAAAATACTCAAAATGCTTACAAAAGTGCTTGAAATAACTTCTGAATCACATAAAATGTACAAAAAAAGGGAAAATTACTATTTTTTGTTATGTGCTTCTTTTTCATATTAACTAAAGCTATCCAATATATATGAAGTTTGCAAAGTGTTTGCAAATGTGTGCAGTACAGGTATTTTGCAGAAAATGGTCATTTCAAAGAGTTTATAGTACAGCTGAATATTTTTCAAATACCTGGTATGTGTGTGTGCATTTGAACATAACTACAAGAGCATTTTGTTGGCATGGAAGAAGGATTTTACAGACCTGCTCCACTTGTATTTAATAATAATGTTACTGAAAACTGGAGAGTGTTTGAGCAAGAGTACAATATTTTCATTCAGGCTGCTTTCTCTGACAAAGATGCATGTACAAAGGCATTTATTCTGCTTAATTTAGCTAGTTCAGAAGCCACTGAAAGGGAGTTTTTATTTGTGCATGCCTCAAATGGATATGCAGGGGAGGGAGAAGACTGCCATATAGTGGTACCGGCTGAAACCCGGGAAGACCTTGACTGCTTAAAACATAAATTTAGAGAAATGTGTAACCCCCAAATGAATATTACAATGGAAAGGCACATATTTTACACAAGGGATCAAAAGCCTGGTGAAGCCTTTGCAGCATATACAACTGACTCGAGAAACAAGGCAAAAATGTGCAAATTTGGTGATTTAAGAGATGAATTGATAAAAGACAGGCTTGTGTGTGGTATTAAAGATGATGCAGTGAGAAAGATTTTGCCTCAAGACCGTGATTTAACTTTGAATAAGGCCATAGAGATTTGTCAGATATATGAGCTTACAGAAAAGCACACAAATATGCTTACAAATGAGAAATGCATGCTTCCAGTGCTAATGTTGATAGTATGCAGCATGTGGTAAAAAGATACAGGCTGAAGGGTGAGTCAGCTTCAGTGAAACCCAGAGCCTTTCTAGCAAGTTGCAGGGGGGGCTCTAGCAAAATCCAGAGCATGTTCAGTGAAGTAGAGGGGGTGAGTCAGCAAAACCTGTGGCAAGCCTCCTAGTCAACTGTCGTAATTGTGGGGGAGACCATGAACCCAAACGAGAAAAGTGCTTAGCTTTTGGTCAACAGTGCCACACAAATAAAAAGTGGAATCATTTCAAAAGGTTCTGTAAATCAAATGGGGCACATTCTTTTATTAAAATAGAACATTTAAAGAGGCAAGTTGATCAACTAGAAAGCTTCGACCCTAATTCATTTCATGTTGATGGTGTGTCAATACTTGGTGAAACAGTCAATGCAGTAGATTTGTGGGCTAAGAATGAAGTATTTTGCACTGTTCTTATTAATGGGATACCTGTAGAGCTCAAAGTTGATACTGGTTCAAAGTGCAATGTTATGTCAGCAGAAGTGTTTGTCAATGTAAGTGCTGATGAGAAGCTTCATCTGGCAAAGTGTGCAAAGCTTGTTGCTTATGGTGGTGAAGAAATTAAGACTGAAGACTCAGTAGTGGTTTCATGTTACTCTGCTGGGAATAGATATGACTTGCAATTTTACATAGTCAAAAGGCATGTACAGTCATTGTTACACCTCAGACAGTTTGAAAATGGGACTGCTTTCATTTATTGCAGATGTCCATCATTTAAGCATGTGTAACAAGGACAATTTCTCACAAACTATTTTTTCTGATTATGCTGATCTTTTTGAGGACAATTTAGGAAAACTCCCAGTTGTGTACTGCATGAAGATAGATCCTGAAGTAAGCCTAGTTATCAGACCAGCAAGGAAAGTTCCAGTAGCCTTGCAAGGCAGAGTCAAAGCTGAGCTATACATAATAGTACGCCTAGGAGTAATTTGTCCAGTACAAGAACCAACTAAATGGGTATCTTCCATGGTGGTGGCTCAAAAGAAAAGCTCAGTAGAATATGTATTGATCTAAGAGATTTGAACAAAGCACTAAAACAACCTCATCATCCAATGCATGTAGTCAAAGATGTTGCTGCTCTTATGCCAAATGCCACTGTTTTTTCTATCTTAGATGCAAAAAGTTCATTTTGGCAAATTTTTCTTGACTGAAAATCTTCATTGCTAACCACTTTCAGTACGCCATTTGGAAGGTACAGATTTTTGAGAATGCCATTTGGGATAAATTCTGCCAGCAAAGTCTTTTAACATGCGATGGAGCAAATTTTGTCTGGCTGTCCATGCACTATTATAGTAAATTATATTCTTGTAGGAGGCAATGGTGAAGTCGAACATGATAGAAACCTCAGGAAAGTTCTGGAACATGCTCATGAAGTGAATCTTAAGCTGATTCCTCAGAAATGCAAATTCAGGCTACAAGAAGTTACTTACGTGGGTAAGACGGCGATTCAGGTCATAGCCTGCTATAGGTCCCCAACCATGTCTCAGGACTCTCACTCCACATTCCTAAGCACCCTGGAAACTATTAGGGTCCAACCCAACACTCTCATACTAGGTGACTTCAACTACCCCTCCATCAACTGGGAAAAAACTCCTCATGCACCAATACACTGGCCCAACGCTTCCTAGAATTCATCAGTTTCAATGCCCTGGACCAGCTCATTCTTACCCCCACTAGAGGAAGCAACATCCTTGACCTGGTTATTACTAACATGGGCAACCATTGCTCTACACCAATAGTCAATTCCTCCTTGGTTAAATCCGACCACAAACTAATCACCATGGAAATCCACATCTCACCCACACCCCCCGCAAAGGTAACCAATAGGAAAAACTTCTCCAAAGCTGATTTTGAGCTCCTAAAAACAGAAGTGGCTAACTTCACGGAACCCATATCAATGGAAAATAGATGCATGACTGCTGAATCATACACCAATGCACTGTATGAACATGTACATAAATGTATGGAACTAGCCATACCCAACAGAACCAAGACACTCTCCTCCAAAAAAGGAAGCCAATATTTTGGTCCTCTGCCATTAATAAACTCTACAACAGAAGGAAGAAACTGTTGCAGAAAAAGGTGAATTCCCAAGACTAGAAAAACTCCCTTATTAGCCTCAACAAAAAGTTGAGATCCCTCATCAAAACCTCTAAATCCAGCTATGAAGGCAGAATTGCAGCAGACACTAAAAACAACCACAAAGCCTTCTATAGTTATATCACAAATCTCCACAGCAGCACCCATGTTTGCTCTGGAATACTGCACAATGGTCCCTCCTATACTGAGCCAACAGATATTGGCAATATACAGGCCAACAGATTCAGTGCCAACTTTACCCCTCCAAAGGACCAATCACAATACCAGAAGAATGCCAGGCACCCGACATTACTGCAGCACAGGTTAAAGCTGCATTGTCCAAGGCCATGAATACAGCTTCCACGGGACCTGACAATATCCCTGGATGTGTTCTACATGAACTACAAAGTGAACTGGCACCACATCTGTGTAGCCTGTTCAGTCACAGCCTCACCTCAGGCTTTGTCCCTACCGAATGGCACACTGCTACAGTCATCCCTCTCCATAAAGGGAGAGCAACTACTGACCCTGGGAATTATCGCCCCATTAGCCTTACAAGTCCGATATGTAAGGCTATGGAGTGCATTATCATGGACCTAATTAACAACGATATAGGGAATCTCCAAACTCTAGATCCCGCACAATTTGGTTTTGTGAAAGGTAGATCATGTCTGCTCAACCTGGTTGACTTCTTTGAGTCAGTCACCAGAGCTGTGGGTGAGGGCAAGGCAGTTCATACAGCTTACCTTGATCTGGCCAAGACCTTTGATACCATTCCCCATTCAGGAATTATTGATAAACTCACCAAACTAGGTATCAGCCCCTATATCAACTAGGTGGGTTGCAAATTGGCTCACAGATAGAACCCACAGTGTGAAAGTAGCGGACTCCAAGTCAAACTGCCGACCAATCATGAGTACAGTCCCACAGGGATCAGTCCTGGTTCTGCTCCTGTTTGGCATCTACTTCTCAGAAGTCCAGGCCAACACGGAGGGACTCTGGCTGACTAAGTTCACAGACAACTGCAAGCTGGGAGCTATTATTAACTCCCCTGGTGATCCAGACATCCTACAGAAAAGCCTCACTGAGACCACTGACTAGTGCTGAAACCATGGCCTTAAGCTTAATGCCAAAAAATGCATCATCATCCCCTTTGGGAAAAACTCAGTTCCCACTAATTACCACATTGATGGAAGCCCACCGAACACTGAAGGCATTATAAGAGATCTGGGGACACCGTTTGACAACAACCTCTCTTTCGACCACCACGTTGCCACTGTGGTCAGAAAGTTCTATGTGGCACATCTCATTACCAAGGGTTTTGCATCCAGGAAGAAAGAGGTCATCATCTCTCTCTACTCTTCCCTCATTAGGCCAATCATTGAGTATAATTTCCCATTTGGCATGTACATCACATGACACATGCAACAGCTGGTAAGGCCACAAAAGTACATCATGAAGAGGATCCTAGGCCTTAAACACATGTCGTACATGGACAGACTCAAAAAACTCCAGCTATTCTCTATCTCATATTATCTACTAAGAGGCGATCTCTGCTTGACTTACAAAGCCATGCCTGACCCAGCTCTGTTAAAAATGCTACATCTAAAGAAATCCCAATCCCTCCGCACCACACGCTCCAGAGACCTCAACCTCATTACCACAATCAACAGAACATGCAGGAGGGACAGGTTCACAACCCAGAGACTGGCCATACTCTGTAATAGACTTGCCATACATGTCAAGCAGAGCACCTCACTGGCCCTCTTCAAGAGAAATCTTGATAAGTGGATGGGAAATAGAAAGTTCACCCCGGGGATCACTCCAGGGGCTCTACTTGATAGAGGCACTGGGAACTAACATCAGGCAGCATGATGCCAGGACACTTATATGTGGTAGGCTTGTAAAGGCTTCAGGGCCATTAGCCTAGTACACACCTATGAAACTATGAACCTATTTGTTTACTAGTGCAGGCTTATAACCAGATCCTTCCAAGCAATCTGCAATTGTTGAGATGCCAGCACCAGACAATGTCACTTCCTTACAATGTTTTCTTGGCATGGTCAACTATTTGGGCAAGTTCATCCTAGATTTGAGTGCACTTTCAGCACTGCTAAGGGAGCTGACATGCAAAGTTGTAACTTGGTCCTGGTCAGAACAACACCAAAGAGTATTTGATGCTCTGAAACAGAGACTTGCCAATCCACCCAGTTTAAGGTATTATGATGTTCACAAACATGTAACTCTTTCTTGTGATGCTTCAAAGTTTGGTCTTGGTGCAGTCATTCTTTAAAAGGGCAGTCCAGTAGCCTGTGCATCCAAAACCTTAACCCAAATGCAGTGTGCTCAGATAGAAAAAGAGCTCTTGGCAATTGTGTTTGCATGTTTTAAGTTCCACGATTATATTTATGGCTGACCTATTCAAATCGAGACTGATCACCAACCTTGGGTCACTATTTTGAAAAAAACCAATGTACACAGCTACTGCAAGATTGCAATGCATGATGCTGAAATTGCAAAATTGCAATTTTCACTTGGTTTAAACAAAAGGCGATCCTCTCTATCTTGCTGATACTTTATCCAGATCACTCAGAAAAAAATGCTGACAATGAGAAACCTAATTTTGATGTCCTGGAAATGAGAATTTTTTCTTCCACACATATTGATGAGCTTAGAACTCACACAGCTTCAGATCCAATCTCCAGAAGCTCAACCACTTTTCAGTCGAGGATGGACATCAAACCAGTCTTGTTTACCACCAGAAGTGCAGCAGTATTTTCCTTACAGAGATGAGATTTTGATGGAAGATGGTATCATCATGAAAGGTCCAAATGTAATTGTTCTAAAATCCATGCAACAATAGTATATTAAGATCTCGCATCGTGGCCACCTAGGAACTGATTCTACCAAAAGAAGGGTGAGAGGACAAGTATTTTGATCTTTTATGTCAAAAGACATTGAGAAATAATTTTCAGCTTGTTCTGTTTGTAATAGTACTAAACTATATCAACAAAAAGAATCAATTCACCTAAGCCAGATTCCTGAACTACCTTGGTCGACAGTAGCTACAGACATTTTCGAATGGAATGGTCAAAATTACTTGGCATTAGTAGACTCTTATTCAGATTGGTTCGAGATTGACCTACTTGATTGAATTTTAAATGTATATAAAGAGTGGCAAGTTTGAAGTGATTTTATCTTGAGAAAGCTCAGCATTGTGCTGAGCGAAAGCGCTTGATGAGATTGGTGTTGACACTGTTTTTTAATAAATCAAGAGATTTTTATTCAACAAGAAGCCTTTTATTTTCTGCTTGGCGGCAGAAGAAGGAGTACCAGCATTTCTATTTGATTTTTTACTTCTGGATTTCCAGCAACGCCTTCCAAGTCGTAGACCAATTTGTTTTATTGGTAGTTGTTTCCTTTTTGGCAGTTTTTTCTTTGTGGCGTTTTTTGGCTCCATGGCGGAAGAAGGGGTACAGAGTACTTTCTCGGACACTCCTCAGTTGCTTAGACCGGGAGAAGATAGCACACCGGTCACCAGGGCGGAGTTTAACCAAGTGTTAGACATGTTAACTCAATTGACTAGAATGCTCAATAACAGTGGAGTTGAGCAATCAGCGGCTTTACCAGGTAACCAGCAGCAGGGTTTGGAGCGGAAGAGAAGGCGTACCTCCGCTTACAATGAGCGGACCGGCAGTGGTGCTTGTTTAGGAGCCTGCAGTCAGCAGGCAAGCATGAAGCAGGGTGGTAATGACAGCAACAAAGATAGTAATGTGCTATCAAATGAAACTGGAACACAAGAGAAGCGTTTTGATTTTGGAGCATGGGCCGGTCAGCAGT
Source organism: Protopterus annectens (assembly GCF_019279795.1). NCBI lineage: Eukaryota > Metazoa > Chordata > Ceratodontiformes > Protopteridae > Protopterus > Protopterus annectens. Next base: position 1,799,474,410 of record NC_056735.1, read on the forward strand.
TTTGGTTCCAGCAAGGTACTGTCAATACTAACAGCAATTCTAACAATAATTCTGGCATAGAGAAAGACTTTAATATTCTTCGTGACAAGCTTTATTCTTTTAAAGCAAACCAATTAGAGATAGACTATTTAAAAGAATGTGTCAAAGTGGGAAGAATACCGAAGGGACTAAGATGTTTCAAGTTTCCCAACAATGTGCAAAAAGACTCTAACTATTATAAAAAACTATGTGATGTATTTAACCGTGCTGGCATAGAAATGTTAGAGGTGATGGTAGCAGAATATGAAATAAGAGCTGATACCCTATTGAATGATTTAAATGTTTTAAATAATAGTTTGATTAATGATGAAAAATTTGTATCTGTCAAACGGAGTTATGATAACATTTTCAAGGAGGTTGACCAGCACTGTTTGAGAATTTTGAATCGAAAGATTCACAAGTTAGAGAGGGATTTAAAGGAATATAATGAAGGGGTGGCTTATCCACTACCAACTAAAACTAAGCAGTTTAACTACATTAATAATGGCGCACAGGGAAATTTTAACAGCAGTTATAGGACGGAGATGGTCTATGAGACACCGAGAAGTAATCAAAGGTTTGTGGAGAAAGAAAGAGTTACCTCCCATCAGGATTTTCTGTTTCCCCCAAACAGAGTGGGGGAAAGGGGGAACAGATTTCCTCAGGGGTGGTGGAACAAATAGGTCAGGACTCACAAGCTACTCGAAGTTCTTCAGTAATGAATGATACCGTAGCTAGCACAGACATTTTAAGTAAGGTTACAGTGGTAACAGAAAACGATTTTTCTGTTTATAATTATACCAATATTAATTTGAGAAAAGAACATTTTGATTTATTTACAAAAGGATTGCATTTTGTACCAGCGTTCTCAAGTAGACTAGAGCAGGAATTAATAGATCTAAAAATGTTCGGTAGGCAATTGAATTTAATGCTTTATTTTAAAGGAGAACTTTCTCTAAACATGGAACTTTCTCGAAAGAGTGTATTTAATCCACCTATGGACCCAATAGTAAAAATATTTGAAGAAATGATGGAAAAGGATATCAGGGTGATTAATAGAAAAAAACAGAACAATAACCCCCAAAATATCTGTAAAGAGGAGATGAATTTGATTAAAGATCTTAGAAATAACAACTGTAGGGCGATGAAAACAGATAAGGGGGGGGGGGGGTTTAGTTTTGATGTACAACACCGATTATGCCCAGCATATTAATCTGATGCTGCAGGACCCAGAGCAATATGAGCAAGTATCTAGTAATGAGTTACACATGGCATATTCCAGAATTAGTTTCATTTTACATGACCATCTTTTGCAGGGAGTCTTTAACGAAAGATTATATAATTTTTTAACTGTTGCCAAGCCAAGAATTCCTGTAATATTTGGTATCCCGAAAACACACAAAGGTTTGGATCCCTTAACTTTTAGACCTATAGTATCCGGACAGGGGAGTATAACAGAACCTATTGGGAAATTTATAGATCACACTTTGAAGCAGTTCACAACCTCTTTAAAGTACATCTGTAAGGATTCTTGGGATTTTCTCAGGGGTTTGCAATCCCTAGAATATCATTCAGATTTACTTTTGGTAACTATAGATATTGTTCAATTGTTTCCTAGTATACCACATTCCACAGGATTGGAATGGTTTAGTGATGTTTTGGTTAATGAAGCAAAGCTTACTCCCAACACCACCAATTTACTGGTGGAACTCATGGAATTAGTCTTGGAAAAAAATTTTATATGTTTCAATGGTCAATTCTATAGGCAAAAACTGGGTGTTGCAATGGGGGCAGCTTGTGCCACTGTTTATGCGAACATAGTGTTGTATAAATGGGAACACACATACATTTTTGGCACAGAGTCGGCACGTTACATCAGGCATTATGTCAGATTTCTTGATGATATTTGCCTTATATGGAGTGGTACTAGGGCAAGTATCCAAGAGTTCATCGGTTATATTAACTCTACCACTTTCTTTTTAACCTTCACACACTCATTAAGCCTGGATAGTTTAGATTATTTAGATGTGCACTTGGTTAAGGATAACGTCAATAATAGATTTAATTCTAGGGTGTTTAGGAAGCCCACTTATTCGAATGCATTCCTACACTTTCAAAGTAATCATCCTGATTACCAAAAAAGAGGAATAGTTAAAGGACAATTTATCTGTGCCTCTAGAATGTGCAACACATCACAATTGTTTATGGAAGAAATTAGTTTTTTGAAAGAAAGATTTTTTGAAAGAGGGTACCCAAGTTCTTTGGTTGAGGAATTAGCGACGGAAATTATTACCAATAGGAAGACAAAATATCCACCACTGCTGGGTAATATAGGTACGGTAAGTTGCCAAGTAGACAATAGTCTGCAAAATTTGGAACAAAAGGAGTATATCCATACCTTTGGTATTGATTCTGATGTTGTAGAAAGCAGTGTAAGAAAATATTGGCCAATTTTGAGGTTGGATGATAGGTTGGGCAGTATGATCCCAGAGTTTCCCAGATTTATTAGATGTAGGGGTACTAATATAAAAGAAATGTTAGAAATGAAACAGACTAAGCAAATGGGATGTAATGGAAATAAAAAAGAAGGCACATACAAGTGCGGAATGTGCAAACAATGCCCAGCCATATTTAATGGACACAAATTATACTTACCATCAAGAAAATTTTTATGCCAACCGAGGGGCTACTACAATTGTAATGCTAAATTTATTGTCTGTCTGGGTTTATGCACAAAATGTAAGAGTTTCTATATAGGGAAGACTGAGAGAACCTTAAGAAGAAGAATTTATGAACACCACTACGACATAACTAGAAAAAAGGAAACTAATGCTTTCTACAGGCATTCCCTTTTTTGTCCCAATATGGAGATTAAATTTATTATTTTAGAGCAAGTAAAAACAGATGTCAGGGGAGGTGATTGGGAGTCCTTGTTGGAATATAAAGAATTAATATGGCAGTTGAGATTGGACGCAGGAAGGCGGCCAGGACTAAATGACGCTTGCAGTATTAGCAGCGTCTTGAAGTTAAGGAAGGCAAAATTGTGAATTTAGACCCACAGCACTCACAGGATTAATTTAAAGTATTTTTTATGAAGCATTTTATATGATGCATTAAATTATTAATAGGTTTAGCAAATGAAGGTTTAGTTTTTAATTCATTAGGTAATGTAGTATAGCATTTATTCTATCTGGCATTGTTACATGGGAGGTTTGAATATTAAACACATGAACACAGTACACAAATTTGATACTATATATTGTTTTATTCTTTTACATTTAATGGCAATCAATGTATATACTAACAATTGATTATTGTAGCAGTTTACATTTTTTAACACTGCAACAGTTTTTATTTTGTAAAGGCTGGTTGAAAGCATGCCTTGTAGGAGAAGGGAAATGAAGGGTTAAATAGATACTTCTTCCTAATTAATTGAATAATTGATTGAATTTTAAATGTATATAAAGAGTGGCAAGTTTGAAGTGATTTTATCTTGAGAAAGCTCAGCATTGTGCTGAGCGAAAGCGCTTGATGAGATTGGTGTTGACGCTGTTTTTTAATAAATCAAGAGATTTTTATTCAACAAGAAGCCTTTTATTTTCTGCTTGGCGGCAGAAGAAGGAGTACCAGCATTTCTATTTGATTTTTTACTTCTGGATTTCCAGCACCGCCTTCCAAGTCGTGGACCAATTTGTTTTATTGATAGTACTAAACTATATCAACAAAAAGAATCAATTCACCTGAGCCAGATTCCTGAACTACCTTGGTCGACAGTAGCTACAGACATTTTTGAATGGAATGGTCAACATTACTTGGCATTAATAGACTCTTATTCAGATTGGTTCAAGATTGACCTACTTCCTAATCTGACATCCAGTGCTGTCATTACTAAGTTGAAGAAACATTTTTCTGTCCATGGTAGTCTGCACAAACTCATTTCTGACAATGGTGCACAGTTTGTGCAGTTCAAGGGTTTTGTTGAAATGTGGGACTTTGTTCATTTACGAGTAGTCCTGAATACCCACAGTCAAATGGCTTGGCAGAATGTACAGTTCAGTGTGCAAAACCACTTTTGGAAAAGTCTAAATGTGACAATACTGCTGTTTTTCTAAATATCGTAAATCTCAGAAACATACTGTGCGACAACCTTCTTGCTTCATCTGCCAAGAGGTTAATGTCAAGACAAACCAGAACCACACTGCCAATCAGTAAGAATTTATTGGTTCCAAGTGCTAAAAACAACTAAGCAGTAAAAGCTCAACTCCTAAGGAAGCGTTTGTTCCAAATCTTCCTGAGGTAAAACCAACAAACCTCTGAATCCATTTAAAGAAGGAGAGAAAGTGAGGATGCAGAAAGCAAAAGGATTTGATCAAATAGGACTTGAGAAGCATTTGTGTGAAGAACTGAGATCATACATTGTTGAGTCACAAAGCATGGAATTCAGGCAAAATCAGAAAAAATATACTACCGCTGTCCGGGCCAGTGTTGCAACATTTTGCTTGTAACAAAAGACTCTAATTCTCAGAGTGATTTGTCCAATGTTCCTGTTCCAGAGAACATTTCATTACCTGTTACTGTTCCTGAAACTATCCCCAAAAGTCCTCAAGAAGAGCATTTCCCAGTGACTGTTCCTGTTGCTAATCCCAGTTCTAGTTATTACATTATGAGATCAGGTCGTATCTCAAGACCTACCCTCAAATACACAGCAACCTGGAATTATTGTCATTTGTATATTTTTGTATAATTTGCATTCTCATATTACTGTCATTGTTTATTTGCATGACCAACTTGTCACAGAGGGAGGATGTAGATCAGAGTGTGTATGTTCCTTTAAGAGCTATTCCAGTCTATGGGCACGTTCATATAAGTACTGAGCACATGCAAGCAAGAGTGCCATTTTGTAGTGAGCAGCCGAGGTATAAGCATGCATGTGTGTACTAGTCAGTCAGTTAGTTTGTTTACGTTTAATGTTACTGTTCTCCATCCTGATATGTTTGTGTGTAATAAACTACTTAAATGAACACCCAGCCTCATCATCTTATTGAATATAGACAAGATGAGCGACACATAGGTTCATAAGTTCACAGGTGTGTACTAGGCTAATGACCACTGGAGCCTTTTTAAGCCTAGCTGTGCATCCCAAATCCCTGACAAGTTCTGGTACCCTTGATAAGTGTAAGCAGGGGCTTGGGAGATAAAACATTTACAAGTAGGGGCCTGGGAGATGAACCATTTACAGGCTGCCTTGTGTCCATTAGAGAAACAGGTGCCAAAACAATGATAAATTCCCTGTTCCCCATCCAACTGTCCAAGTTAAACTTGAATTGGGTTAGGGTGGAACTCTATTTCATATGGATGGGTAGCATGTTACAAAGAAGGGGTAGTATCTGGAATACATCTGTCTGTCCAGCTGGTTCTATTTATATTACAGGCAAGGTTGAAGTCTTTAGAATGGGTAATTCTGGTGCTGTTTGTTTTGCGAATATGCAGGACGTTCATCAGAGAGGGTCTGATGATGCCTTGTATGCCAGGGATAGATCTCCTCTCAACAGCCTTTAAGAGGCAGAATACAGGGACTGGGCTATGAGGCGGTCTGCAAAGAATATGTTATTTACACCCTATATTCTTTTAGTGAGGAACCTCTGTGAATATTCTTATTGTTGGATGTGCCTGGTTAGGTACATACCAGAAGGAATATTGTACTCAGTGAAAGGTCTGATGAATGCCAATTACAGTGGAATAATATCATCCTTGGACCTAGATGCCATACCTTTGTTTATAGGTTGTACAAAATAGAATGATTTCCTCATTACCTTTGACACATGATGGTCAAGGCTAGATTACTTTCTAAGTGTGTCCTGAGTCCCCAACTACTGGATTGACTCTTAGAGGTGTGTTGTTAATAATATAGTTTCCAGGAGTGGCTGGCGTCTATTATGTATTTCTTGACATTTAATTTTAGTCCATGGCTCTGACACCAGTTATTTGTCAGCATCAGCCCTTTTTTCAGAAGTTTAGTACTGGTGGGAAATTTTATGACTGCCGTTAATTTGCAATTGTCTGCAAATTTGGTCAGTCAGATGCCCTTGATGTTAGCCTTGACTTCAGAAAAGTAGATGCCAAAAAGGAGCTGTCCTTAAGACTGATCCCTGAGGGATTCCACTGGTGACTGGCCTCTTTGTAGAGGTGGAGTCCCCAATTCCAACTTCCTAGGTCTTGTCTGTGAGCCAGCTGGTTATCCACTGGGTGACATAAGGGTTTATACCTAACCTCTTTAGTTTGTTAACAAAGTCTGAGTAGGGTATTGAGTCAAATAACTTGGCCAGGTCAAGGTAGGCAGTGTGAACCATTTTCCCTCCTCCATCCCTCTGGTGACCTTCTCAAAGACGTCCACCAGATTGAGTGGGCATGACCTGCACTCGATGAAAGCAAACTGGGTTGGTTCCAGTGTCTGCAGGTTTTCTGTCATTATTGATCATTTCCATGATAATTCTTTCCATAGCTTTAAATATGAGACTAGTGAGACTTAGTTTCCAGAGTCTGTAGATGGCTCACCTTTGTGCAGATGGATGACAGTTGCTGTTCTCCATTAGAGGCATGAAGCCTGTTTGGAGACTGTGGTTAAATAGTGATTCCAGAAGACCTGAGAGATAATTTTTCATGCTATTTAGAAGGCAGCCTGGGATACTGTTGAGGCCCATTGATGCAGTGCTCTTTGCCTTAGAGAGAGCATTTTGGACCTGTTCCCTAGTGATAGGAGTGGGAGTTATACTTGATGCTATTGCCTTATGTGAGGCTGGGGGGAGATAGAGGTAAAGTTAGAGCTGAATTCATCTGCCAGTAGGTTTACCATATCTTTTGGCTTAGTACAGATAGCTCCTTTAACAATAAGTTCTGCACACAATTCTGTATTGCCTTTCAGGTTGCAGACATGGCTAAAGAATGCCTTGTGGTTATCTTTGGCCTTGGAGGCTAAATATACCTCAAATTTGGATTTGTTAGAATGTATTTGTCCTCTGAGTTGTTTGTTTAGTTTGGTGAGAGCACTTTTATCCTGCTGAGTGCTACACTTCCTAATTTGTGCCATGATTTTTTTCCTCCTGTTATACAGCCTATTGATGTTGTCATTTCACCAGGGTGGCTTGTTTTTTGAGTTAGCTCTGTACTTATCCTGGTGGGGACAGCTGCTGCTCTGCAACTGTTAACATGCTTATAAACGGTTTATTTGAACAGTTTCACTTAGGCAGCAGTGCTCTCAGAGTTTAGGGTGGGGCTTAAAATTTTGTTAGGTTATCACTTAATAATAGGAAGTTAGCTTTAGAATAGTTCCTGAACATTCCAGTGTTAGCTGGAGTTCTGGGTTTTATTTTTACTTCAAAGGAGACCATTATGTGGTCTGACCTTACAGACAGGACATTACACTAGGGGATGTGCAACAGTCTCCCATATTAGGTGAGGACCTGATCAGAATGTTTGTGCCCCTGGTTGGCGTATTGACAATCTGGTGGTCTATGGAGTTTGTGTTTACAAAATTCGGGAATCTCTGTGCCTGCACATTTGGTGTTGTATATCATTCCCAGTTAATAATGGGTTAATTAAAGTCAACCATGAATATGGTATTGGGTTGGATGGCAAGTGTTTCCAGTAAACTTAAATACATGTTATGGGTTTCTTGGGTCAAAAAGGGGGACTTATAGCTTGCTAGGCAATGGTATGGGAATTTGCCCGTGGCAGTTTGAACATGGAGAAGCTCAAGTGCATCATCGTGTTTGACCAGCCTTGATGTATATTGATTTTTATGTTAATTAAGACACCCCCCACCTTTAGTTCCTGTCTGTGAGGTAGAAGGTCTACATGTGTGGAATGCATTATAGCAATGCACTGCTGGGGTGCTCTCCACAGCTTTAAACCGTGTCTCAGTGACTACAAAGACATCAGCATTCTCTAGTGTGAGAAGATCTTGTAGAAGCCTAGCACTGAGCAGTAACACCTCTAGATTTTCTTGATTTTGTTTTGGTATGTCAGACATATTTTCAGTTTGGCATTGCATAAGAAAGGCACTGAGGGGGTAGAACAATGTTTTAGCAAATATTCAAAAGCCTAGATGGACGAGATGTAGACCATCCCTGAAAAAGCAGTGTGGTCTATTGACCATTTCCTTCCATGATGACACATATTGAACACCCTTAGAATGACACCAGAAACTTAGCCAATTATTAAAGTCAGTCATTTTCTGTTTATATTGTGGCATTGTTCTTAGAGAAGGTACAGTGCTGCTCAATGCTTGGATCTTACCAGCCTGGGACACATATTCTGAGACTTCCATGATATCTCTCCTCATATAGTTTAAGGAAGTATGTTTCAGTTCATTTACACTCACATGGACTATTACTGAGTCATACTGGCACTTGTGGTGCAATGACCTTAGTGTGTGGATAATATGGCAGATTCTGGCACTGATAAGCAAATGACCATGATTTTTTCTCCTTACTCAGCATGGTGAGAGGGACATCAGTTTGTCCCATAATGGAGTCTACAATTATCTGAATGCTAGTTTGTGTACTGCTTACCTTATGGGTTTAGAAGTAGACTGGCTCTATGTGTTGATGTGGGTGTTGTTTTGGAAGAGTGCATTTGGAACTCCTGAGGGCATTTGTTATGTGTGCTTTATCTAAGAGGTCTTTGGTGTTTAGGAAGGTTATATTTAATTGCCTCAGCATATATGGGTCTATGTGTTTGCTTTGTACTGTGTGTGAAGGGTGCAGTGTGCATACTGATGACAACCTGATTGGCATTAGGAGTGATTTTAAGTGAGAGCTTTGCTCCAGTGATATTGTGTAAATACATCTCTCACTTACCTTATCAGTTTGTTTGAGCATTAGATGGTTGTCAGAAAACAGGAGACAATTTGTACATTGCCTCTGGATACCAATATCCACCAAGTTGGAAATGGAAATAGTTGGAAAATCCATATACATGGCAACAGGACCTTTTTATTGGTTAGATAGTTGTGGTGAGGATATAGAGTAAAGTCATAAGTATCTGGTTGGCATCTCTGGGTGCATTTCCCTGTGTGGAATTAGGTACTGGTGAAAATTCAAGGGTGCTTTTACCAGAAAAATGTCAAGTTGAAGTGCTTGTGTCTATACATGGCACTGACAAATACAGGGTAAACTACTAAAGCAGACCCTGGTGATTTATGGATGGAGTATTTAGGGAGATATTCTGCAGTCAGGTTTGACAGTAGCTAATCAAGCAGTACTTACTGAAAATAAATAATTAGCTTTGACAACAAATAGTGGGGATTCACCTAGTTTGCGTTTACCTGGCTATTACTAGCGCAGGTCTAACCACAGCTTCACACCACTTAGATACAATGCCCCTTTGCTTCTTCTCTCACCAGAAGCCAAACAGTAACATCAATCCCAAGATGAGAAGGAGGCCACATGCTCTTTGTTGATTAACGGTTTTGTCCCAGATAATGTAGGGATCTGTAGGCTTGTTGTAGCCTTTTTCTGGTAGATACCTTGAATACCAGACCAATCAGGAAAGACCCTCACAGACACTCACTGCCCAGTCAGCGACATCTGGAATCAATGTTTTCTGTACCTTCTCTTACCAGGAGCAAAACAATAGCATATACTCCAAGTTGGCACCTATGAAACTATCAGGCTTTCTGGTGATCAGCAGTCTTCAGGAAATAATGTATCTATGAGCCTTCTCACATCAGGATCAAAACAAAAACACTAATCCCAAGATGACTACAGAGAAGCAGATTATGAGCACTCCAATGATTGGTGTTCCTGGACCAAGTGTTCCAGATTTTAAAGGTAAGATAGAAAAAAATGGGTTAATATTTGCAGAGGGGACATTTCAAGTTTTAGCAGTCTAAAGGGAGAGCCACTAATTTTAAAGAGCAAGATAGACTGGACAGGGTAGGTCACTTATTATTCTAGCCCTATGGAATACAGTGGGAGGACCAATAAATTTAAATAGCTGAAGGAGGACTGACTTCACAAAATGATTATTTTGTGCTTATGGACAATAGCCAATGAAAGAGTAGAGGGAAGTAGTTATGTGCTCAAATTCACATAATGGGCAGGCAACTAGAGGGATACTGAGTTTAAAAACACAACAACACAAGGGTGGAAGGGTGGAAAATGTTACATTTCTATGCAGCAGAGAAGAAAGACAGCTCTGATTGTTTCCAAGTTTAAATATGCAATAGAAAATAGAATACAATTACAGTGAAATGAAAATACACCACAATATACAAAATAGAAGAAAATCACCACAAATTGCAAGAAAGTGATATAAGGGCAAGCAAACTAATCTTTCCCTCACAGCAGTCTATGAGAGCCTGAGTGGGCTTTTGCAGTAAAACCTTGAAATGTTTTATTTTTCCCTTAAAAAAGGTTTAGTTCCTAGCTCTTTCTTCAGTTTGCAGATATTAACCTTAAACAATCTTTTCTAATTTCTGTGTGACTCACAAGAGACACAAATTTTCCTAAAGCGATTTATAAAGATATATCAGTACATGATTATAACAAAACTGCCTACATGAACAGAACCAGTAGGTGGAAGAGAGCTCCATAGCACAATGTTGCAGGCTAAAACTGGTGCAAAATAGGGAGTAGAAGTAACTAGAAGAATGGAAGAGATGTAATCAGTCAGTGCAAGTGAGTATTCCAATGGAATGAAACTATGAAGCATGGAAAATATGTAATCTGAGCATAATACTAAAGTTTCTACCACACTAAAACAGAAAGCCCTAGAAATAGAGAATTCTAAGCAGCAGGTGAATACTGAGAAAGAGAAACTTATTAATAAAAAAGACTTCATTAATGTAGTAAATGAAGAAGAAACAGTACATAGTCAGGGTTCTAAACTCATTTCTGTCAGCATAAAGCAGAAAATTCAAGTAAAGGAAGATTCTATGCAATAGATATCAGTAAAAAGAAAAAAGTAAACATGAGACACCCTTGACAGACCGGGAGGATTTTTGAGCAGCAAAAGAAAGGGAAATGGTGTTGCTTAATCACACTAAGACAGAGAGACAGAGAAGAGATAGGGAGACCTAAATAGGAAAAGAAAAACAAGGTAATGCATACTGAGAGGCACCCTAACTTTGAATTGGATCTAGTGAAGTTTCTTTTGTGTCTAAGTACAGACACGTTACACAGAAGAAAACGTTCTATGCATGAGTTATATAAAAAAAAAGATAAGCAACATATAAATAGCAATTGAAACTAAAGAATAATGGTATAATCTGCTTTTCTTAGGAGAAGAGAGAGATTGAGACTCTGATGCTTATATTGCTAGGAAATGAGGCTGTACTTTCTACTTCATGACAAATATATCATAAGAAAGCTCCAGTTAGCTGATTTCCAGTTACTCTGAGATGAGAAAAAGAATAATAGCTTGAGCTGTGCGGTAAAAAGATGAAAAAATGTTCCCACTTCTTACTCATACTCAGAATTTGAGCTACAAATTGAATCTTGTACAGAGTAATTAAAGATGGAAAGGTCTGATCACTATTTATTGTATAGAGTTAAGTAAAGATGGAAAGGACTGACCATGATTTATTGTACAGAATAAGTAAAGATGGAAAGGACTGACAGCTTTTCCCAATAATTTCATAACCAGGTAATGAGGTTATCACATAGTCGCATACTTGGAGAATACTTGGGAATGGATAAGACTAAAGTATGAATCCTATCAAGGTTTTATTGGCCTAAAATAATGAATACAGGTGAGAACTTCTGTGCTAGATGGCCCAAATGCCAGATGACATCTTTCTTACCTAGGCTTCAAAAATCATTTGATACCAATGCCTGTCATTAAAATACCATTTGAATCTATTCTTGTGGACACTTTTGGGTCATTGGTAAAATCCATCAATAGGATTCGATAAATTTTGGTCATTTTGAACTATGGAAGTATGTACCATGAGACTCTTCTACATAAGTCCAATGATAAATCCATAGCCAGGGAGATAATGTTATCTTCCAAAAGAGGGATACCTGTAGAAATACTCACCAGCCAGGGGACTCAGTTTATACACATAATGCGTCAACTGCGTCATTGTTTTATGGTCAAGCAGTTAAAAAACTCAGTGTGCAATGTTGAGTAAAGTTATTGAGGAAGGTAGCAGAAACTTGGACCAGTTACAAACTATACCCCCTGTTTGCTATAAACAAAGTGCCATTAACATTAACAGGATTCAGTCTTTTCTGAGCAGTTATATGGCAGGCACTCTTATTGACCATTAGGTATTGCACTATATCTACATGAACACTAGACTGAAAGGGGCAGTGCCCATTGTATGGGAGCCCTTGCAAAGAGTTCAAGTTACACAACAAGGAATATATAACAGAAATGCAAGAACCAGGAAATTCATAGCTGGAGACCATGTGTTTGTTTAGTCTTCTCAACAGAACACAAATTCTTGGCTAAATTACAGGGTCCATTTCAATAAGTAGCAATACTAAATGATGTAAGTAACAGGGTTAAACAGACAGGTAAGAGAAGAGCAGAACATATTAACACCCTTAAACCACAGAAAAAAAGCACACACCTTTGTGGTTGGTTCAGCAGCAGAGAGTAGTAGATCTGATGAATAAAGGAAACTGACCACTGTACCTGGAGTTCATGTAGGTAAACTACTATCTAAGCTACAGAGAGAAGAAATAAAATAAAAGTTTTTGTTAAGAAACAAGTATTTGCAAAACTACGTGACAGAGCAGACCTATTCAACATCATACTGATACCACTCCAGGGGGAAAGATAACTACTTAACATAGCCAGCCTTAGCAACTGTGGGGCCGATTTGGACCATTTTGTTGTTGTCCCCAGTTGATCCCCCTCCAACCTACCACTCCAATCCATCCTACATGCTGGCTTTCTGGATTTAAGAACATATCATGTTAGATATCATGAATATATGCTATTACAGCATATTAAAAATAAAACAAAATGTTTATTTATTAGCTTATTTTGGATACCCATATTCAACATCTACCATACATTATCTCTCAGGGTGTACTTAACTCAGTCAGTCTCACTATAAGGTACCTGTTTGAAGGGCCACTGAGGCCCTGTGTCTACATGCTGCTTCATCAGGTGGTTACACTAGCTTAACTTTAAACATGTACCCAAACTTTTGTAGTACTGCTCAGATTTCCTGGAACCCCGCTAATATAGCTGCACACTTTCCCCTTGTCCCTCCCACCACCCACTTCTTTTTTCTCTCTTTCTGTTTTCTGTCTCCCTCCTTTCCCTTCTTTCTTTCATTTGGCTCATGTTTTATTCTCTTCCCCAACTTATGCCCAATAGTAGTACATACTGTAACTACATTGTTCTGTGTATCTTATTTTCTCCATAGAAACATTTTGCTGTATGATATTATCAACAAGTAGAAGTACTCATCATACTGATTCAATTCTTGTATTTGTTTACTTATGATTAAGTACATTTATGCAGCATATAATCCTGATTTATACCTCTCTGCATGCTTACCCCAATATTACCACTGTTGAATTACTATTGTTAAAGTTTACTGTTTTTTTTTTTGGCTGTATTTCTACCATGTTGTGTCAAAAATGCTCTGAGTAGATCAGTACTCCATCTTGGTTAGCATTCCTTAAATATATAAATAACTTACCTTTGTAAGCTAAGTACTCAACATACTCCAGTGACTTTGGGAAGTGCTGAAGACAGTACCAAGCATACCATGCAACTAAGTAGCAGGCTCATTTGAATCATGAAATCTGGTGAAGTCTTATGGCTCATCACAGTACTTCTTGCCTTTCCTGCTCAATGTCCTCAGATGCCAGAAAGTTGTGGACAAATGAGACAGTGAGGCTACACTTAACAGCCATGAAAAGACTGGGCAGCCAAAAAGAGCATGAGAAATTTCAAACCTCCATTATACATTCTCATTTCATATTACCCTTTCTTCATTCTTGAGCTTTCAATCATCTCCTGCGCCTGCTCTGAATGGTTGAAGGTCTGAACCAGTTAATTTTCATACCTTGCTATAGTCAATATCTTTTGTCAAAGCCACAGAACACTGTTGAACTTTCTCAAAGTTCATAATAATAATAATAGTAATAATAATAATAATAATAATAATAATAATAATAATAATAATAATAATATCATCATCATCATCATCGTCATCATCTCAGGCTTCTTCCACCTCACATGTAACTATTTCTCAAATATTTATTTAGTTATTTGTTTCTGGGTAAGTGGACTTATGCTTTCAGATCTTTTCCAACAATATCTCTTGCCACAAGGGTAAAAGTAAGGATTACATGCAGAGATAATTTACAGTAGTGCCTAAGCATCATGTTTTGGCAGGTGAGAGGAAATCAGAATGCCTTAAGGAAACCAATGCGGAAATAGACAGAACATATAAAACCCACAGCATTCGTTTACCTTTCTGTATTACACTTCTCCCAAAGTCCTCCCCAGAACAGTCCAACTATTTTCTAGATTTAAGTTTCTGCTTGACCCCTGTTTTGTACATGACTCAAGCTATGATACAGGTGGCTGCAGTACATTCATGAGTCAATCTGTTTTTGTTACTCTTTTCTCTACTTTCAGCCAAGTGAATTATTTTTCTAACTTCTTCTGTCTCCTACCACTCAACATGCACAACACATATTTGACTTGTCTGAGTCTATTTTGCCTCATCTGTGACTACAACATGCATTCCTCTGTCATACTGTTGAATCTGTAACTATCACAAGTCTAAGTGATTAGAAGCTACCTCACATCACAATATATGCCATTTATTTATTTATTTTGCTTTGCAGTGTTTCTTTTCATATTGTCCAAGACTTATTGTCCCAGCAGTTACTAATTGTAACTCTGTTCATTAACGACCAGTCATAAACTCCATGTTAGCAAGAGAAGCAAAAGAAAACAGTACTTCTCTGTCAGTAGTCAAATTATGTCTTATTAATCTTCCAAGATAGCAGCTGGCTAATATAATCAGTTTTGGGATGAAAACTCTGGTGAGGACTCAGTAACAGCAGCTGATTACTATGGGAGAGTGAGCAGCTAACAGTTTGAGCCATACAGGAGGTGAGACACTGCAGTTACTAATACTGGACCAACCACTAAAGCAATGCATGATGGGAAATGTCTGCTGTACTAATGCGATTTGTAGCTACTAGTGAGCAAAACTACCAGTAGGAAAGTGACTTGCACTTTGCTGTAGTGTCTCTCAGGCAACTGTCTGGGCCACATAGTGCGTGACAATCCTGTCATACTCTGATGTGGGGCCTCCTGAGGGAGTAGAGCCCACTTGGGCGCAATAGTTTCAACTGGGCTAAGGCCACCCCTGCTGCTTAAACCCTTACAGAAAACTAATACCCAGAGAAAGGCTTTGGAAGAGGAAGCACAAAAAAAGCTTAAGATGGGGGTGCTAGAGGACTGAAAAAGTGAATGGAACAATCCTATACTGTTAGTTTCAAAGTTTGCTGGAACATTTAAGTTCTTATCAATTTTAAGAAGTTGAGCAGCAATTCAGAAATCGATGGCTACCTAGTCTTCAGGAATTTATGGACTAACATAAAGGGTGGAGGAGGCAATAATCTTGAGCACAATAGATCTAACAAAGGGATACTGGCAAAAAGACATCCTTTTTCAACTCTTGAAGGCTTATTCCAGTATACAGTACTTCCTTTTGGGCTGCAAAGTACTCTAGCAACCTTTCACAGATTAGAAGACAGAGTCTTAAAACCCCATGAAAAATATGCTGCCAGTTACCTAAACAGTGTAATAATACATTCAGAAGACTGGAACTCCCATCTAGCCAAAGCACAATTTGTAACAGATTCTGTGAGGCATGCTAAGTTAACTGAAAATGACTACAAGAACAAGTTAGGCACAACAGATGTAAAATGTTTAGGTTAGGTCATTATTAAGGGGATTGTTAAGACTGCAGAAATAAAAGCTTGAATCTAGGAGAATTTGGCCTATTTCTAGCACTGACAAACAAGTAAGGATATTTGCACCCCATTTTGCATCAATATCTTGCCCTCTTACAGATTTTATCAAAAAGATTTCCCTTCCAGTGAAGTGGTCACTAGAGGCAGACAATGATTTTAATCACCTGAAGAGAATGCTACCTTTAGAGCCTGTATTGGCCTGTCTGGAGTTCAATATGTCTTTCATAGTGTATACAGATGCATCAGAGATAGACATAGTGGGCAGTATTGGCAATGACCTTTTATGTGGAAGAATATCTAATAATGTTTTTGACTCAACTCAGTAGAGTAGAACATAACTATTCCACTGTTGACAGTGAATGCTTGGCAATCAAGTGGGCACTATCTTCATTACAGTATTACTTTCTTTTCTAAGATTTTACACTGGTTACAGAACATAACCCATTACTGCGGCTGAAGAGACAGGAAGATGAGAATACAAAATTATATAGAGGGGTACTCTTCCCGCAGTCTTTTAATTTCATGGTGAAGCACAGAATAGCTTTTACCCAACATAATTCACACAACCTATCTAGGATCATAGTCCATTATTTCGACCTGAAACTGAAGTCTTCAAACTTCAGGGGCATTTTAGTATAGTGCGGTGGTTCTCACAAGAATGATGTCTAAAAAAAGATGTAAATATTGTGTACAAACATTGTAAATATAACTGTTTTTTATATTGTTAGATACCGTTGTATGTTAGACAGATGGGTTTTTGCATGGTTCAGTTAACAGAACCAGTTATGCAGGTAAGTGCTCTATAAGAAGAGGGCTTTAGCCCCATTAATTCAGAGAGAAAATGACCTTTCTTAGAAGGTGGTTATGTGCTTGGAACATTGGTTCTGGGTAGTGTGTTGGAGTCAGAAGAATTGCTGTGGATTTTTACCTGAGGAAACCCTGATGTCTTCCTACAAAGGAAACAATAGACAGAGAGAGATAGAGGGAAGAGATCTAATTGAAAGCATCTATGTGCTGTGGACATTAATTCCTGCCAAGAAAGGAAATACTAGTTGTTGTGTGTGAGACTCTTTTGTTTTGTTTACGAAACTTTGGGACACAGAAATAAGACATTTTTGTATGTTTTCTTTGCTTGCTATTACAGAAAGTTATTTCCTTTTCTGCATCTGCTTATATCAGAAAAGCCTGCTCTGCAGACTTTTGATCAATCAAGCCCCCCTGCACCCCCATCCATTGCTAATTATATATTCCAGAAACTCTAACTTCCTTCAAAATACACAGAAGCTAAACAGTCTTTTGAAAATGCACATAAGCTCAACATTGTTTGAAAATACACTGGAACTAAACATTCTTTGAAAATGCACTGAAACTCAAATCATCCTTGAAATGCACTTGCTAATGACAAGTTGGCAGTTGGTGAAGAGCATTCAGGCTCTAGGGTCATGTATTGAAAGTTTGAACCTGAGTGAGTTAACCAACCTGCCATCCCTAAATGAAGCATTATAAACACAGACAGTCAGACAGACAGACACACACACACATCTCCACTAACCTATTTCATGAATAAAAGACCCGTTCTCTGTTGAGGATAGCAACAGCATAAATCCAAAAACTCACATACTCTGTTTCAGTTTAAATGTACATGTGTCATACTAAAGATGCTCATACAGATGTTGCTAAGGAGCACCCTGCATGTATCCCTTAAAGAAGAAATGTAACACACACAGAGTGCTTTCTTAAAGAAGAAATGAAAGATTTTGTGGCAGCCTAGCAGACAGTGGGCCCCTTCCCTGGCTAGTGGGTCTCCCAAGCCAGTGGGCCCTAGGTGACTGCTTAGGTCGCCTAGTGCTGGATCCAGCTCTGACAATATGTATACACACACACACACACACACACACACACACACACACACACACACACACACAGATATACATACTATATATATATATATATATATATATATATATATATATATATATCCACGAACACAGACACACACACACACACACACACACACACACACACACACACACACACACACACACACACACACACACACACACACACACACACATTCATAGATTGTCACTAGGCTAATGACCCAGGGGACCCTCTCTAAGCCTAACCAAATTTTCCTGAAAGAATAATGATATCCTGTATCCAAATAGGACATTGAGGGCTAGGCTTTTATAAGCTACCTCTTTCCTTAAGTGACATGGGTTTCAGGCCCAGTGTTAATTTCCTATTCACCATTCACTGAACTAGATTGTGCTTAAACTGGGTAATAGATGAAATGAGCTTCACATGGATGGGAAGCCTGTTCCATTGGAGGAGCAGTCTTTGGGACACATATCTGTCTGTCTGTCCAGAATGTTTTGTTTAAGTCACAGACAAAATTCAGTTCCTTAGACCTTGTATTTCTGGTACCATTTGACTTACAAATATACAGGAGATTCATAAGTGTGTGCTTTGCGGATGTCTTGTAAACCAGGCATAGATCACCCCTCAGCAATCTATAGGAGACTGAGTAGAGGGAAAGGGTTTTAAGGTTCTCTGCATAAGGCAGGTTTGTTATGCCTTGTATTCTTTTTATAAGGAACCTCTGAGGTTGCTCTAATTGCTGTAAATGCCTGGTCAGGTACACACTGGACAGCGTATTATACTCTTATGATTGGTCTGATAAGGGCTTATTACAGTGGGATAATGACCTATTTGGACCTAGATGTCATGTCTTTATATATAAGTTGTGCAACACAAAAGGATTTCTTCACCACTGTAGCCATGTTGTGGTTGAAGGTAAGGCTACTGTCTACATATATACATACAGACAGACATACATATATGTGCATTCTGTTGGTAATGGCACTATAATACATCATGGGCCCCTCCTGGGAGGGTTGGACATAAGAGATCTGACCACTCTGATGAGACCTTTGGAGAAGTACATGCTGTATTGGCTGACTCATTTGGTACAAGTTCTACAGCCATTAATCTATTCATCTGGGCTACAGTGGCTGCTAAAACGTTTTTTGAACAACAGTATTTTTAGCATTCTCTGCCAGTTTTTACTTCTGTCATAAAGACATTGACATCCTGCTCCATGGTATTGAACTGCATACAGGAAACCAAATGTTGGTGACTGCCTTAATACTTCTTCCTTTGCATACAACAGCTGACAATGATTACAGTTTTGCAACAGCTCCACTACCTAAGACTGAATTGTTTTGAATATGCCCCGAACTGGTTTGATTCTATATCTTTCACTGTTAATTTTTTGCTTGACTTGCTTTCACACAGATTGTACTGGTTCTATCACATATTTCTTACCTTGTTTGGCAATTTTATAGGATTTATTCTCTTATTTGGTCGTGGTTGAAAAAAGGCTCTTATAGTTCATTTCACATGAATGTTAAACATAAAGAAAAAAATAAGTAAATAAAACAAATTTAAAACAATGTTTGCATTTAAAAATACTATGTTCCACTTCTGAAAATACCTGTCAGGTTTACAGATATAAACCAAAAGCAACAAACAGGTAGGTCAGTGGTAAACAACCGATAAAACTCCAAATAAATATATCCACAAAACCAAACATGGCTGCAGTAAAAACTTTAATAAATACTATTATAAATGAACAGCAATACAATAAATCTAAAATTCTCTAAAAGGTGAGTGCTTTCATGCTCCACTGAGCACTTCTTCAGACCAACTAACTCTGAAAACAGATGTCTTAAATACGTTAATCATCCACAGTCACATGATCAATTGCATATTATATTATCAAGAGTTCCTCTTAAACAAATCACTAGCTTTTAGAATGTGCTTTAATGGCACAAAGCCATTTAACCATGGATGTGTATACACTTGAAATCTAATTATCCATTTGGTCTCACATTGCTCTGTGAAATTCTTTATATCCCCTAAGCATTGCCCAGGGGTTATATTCTCCAACACTCAAAATCTAAAAGTATGTGTGACCCCCTCTTCATATGTGTGTATTGCCAATGCATTCCTGAGGTCTTTATTTCTAATGACCAGTAGATGCTCATAAACTCTTTCTCTTGACTTCATATTTGTTTTCCCGATATAAAAACATCCACATGCTTGACAGCAAGCTAAATAAACATTTTCTGTAGAGCAACTTGCATGTGCTCTAAGATAAAAAATCTGACTGGTTACAGGATGCATACATTTATTATTATTATTATCTATATGATGGCAAAAATGGCATGCCTTACATGGTATTGTCCCTTCTTGTACTGGCTCATTCATCCTTCACTTCTTACCAAAACATAACTGTCTCTTCAATGACTGTTTATTCTTAAAAATAAATCGTGGGCTCTGCCCTACAGTGTTCCCTATTTTACTGTCAGACAACAAAACTGACCAATTCTTCTTTACTATATTACAAAGTATATTAACATCACTTGTATAATGCATTAAAAAAAACACTTCACCTGTATCTCTACTGGTAGCCATTTGGCCTACTCTATTGAGTGAACCATTGAAATGTGGACTTGCTGATGGCTCCCTCAAATTTCTGACTTCCCTAGTCATATAATCTACTTCATGTTTTCTATATCCTCTATCCCCAAATTCTTGTGCTAAGTCCATCCAGTTAGATTCAAACACATTATCTCTGCTATTTAATCTCGACACTCTCATGCCCTGTCCTTTTAACACATTACTAAAAACCCTCAAGGGGTGCATGCTATCTCTCTTCAAGGTCGTGTTCACTCTGCATGAAATTATGCATGAAATTCTCTGTGTCCAACTCCTCCAGGGATGACCATGGATCAAGTCATAAGTTCCTTCCACAAAGCCAAATATACCAGATCCATGGGTCCTGATAATATTCCCGGATGTCAAAAACACCCTCTCCTAAACCTTTTAGCCTATGCCTGCCTACCTGGCATGTTCCTGAAGCATTTTAAACAGCCATAATATTGCACTTAAACAAAGGTGGCCTTATCTCAAAGCCCATCAACTACAGACCCATTACCCTAACAAGACTGATTTACAAAGCCATAGAACACATGATATCAGATATAGATAATGGAAACCTTATTGCTCTGGATCCTCACCAGTTTGTCTTTTTCAAGTGCACGTCATGCCTACTCAACCAAGTAAATTTCTTCAAAAAGATCACAGAACCTGTGAATGGTGACCATGTGATTAACACAGCATACCTCCTTGTGGCTCAGTCCTTTGACATGATTCCCCAGGTATTATCAACAAACTTAAAGACATAAGCATAAACCCTTGTATTGCAAGATGAATAACACATTGGTTGTCAACCAGAACATGCATAGTTAAAGTAGTTGAATCCACCTCAGAAAGAAAAAAAAGATGACCAGTTGTGTTCATCAGTTCTTTGTGCTGGGACCCCATCCTATTCAGTATTAGCTTCTTAGAATTTCACACCAATAATCCAGACAAATGGATAATTACATTTGCTGATAATTTCAAGCTCATTGTTGTTGATTTCTCAAAAATCTTATAAATAACTGGTGTAAAATAAACAGGCTTAAACTAAATGCTAAAAAAATTTGGAAAACAAAACTGTTCCATAGCCGATAGCATACATGGCACTCCTTCCCAGAATGATTCAGTCATCAAAGAGCTTGGCACTTTTACTGACAATTTCCTGTCCTTTGATCATCATGTCTTTTGTTCAAGAATCTGATAGATGTGTAATACAAGCTTTTCATCAAAAGGGAAGAAAAAAAGCTTTTTATTTAAATTCTGCTTAAATATTTTAAGTTGCACTTACTTGTGTGGTACGTTTTTGTACTTCTCTGCTTTTTGTCGATTTATGTGTTTGATTTTTTCTTTTTTTTTGTTCTGGGACATTAGTCTTGCTGCTTTATTTGCACTTGAGTGAAGATAATACATTACTGTAAGATTTTAGCATTGTTTATACATTATACTGCACTTCTATTTCCAGCAGTAGAATTACAAGTAAACATACCTCTCAACCTCTTAGCACAAGAAATCTGGACAGAGCCAAAAACAATGGGGGGACAAATGCCCAAAATAAGGGCAAGTTTTAAATATTGCTCCTATAAACTTAGAATGTTGATAGAATAACAGATTTTGCATTATTATGCATTTTCTGAAGGGTATGAAGTCTGAAACTAAAGTGGCTATCTTTATTTAATTACTTTAATCCTCAATGATTTGCCAGAAAATCATATATTTTAAGAGAGATGGATGAAAAATGTGAGGCAAAATTCTGGACATTCTGTGAAAACCTGGACAGTTGAGAGTTATGCATGTAAATGGTAGCTGTTTTGTATTTAGAACCTGTTCTGGGCAATCTTGTAGCTTCTTTCATATTTGTGTCAGGGCTGTGTCCTGCTGCCATATTTCAGCCTCATTTAGTCATTTATTACAGTGTTATTGGTATATTTCTGCATGGTCTGGTGCCTTAGTCTGTGGTACGTCTGTAGTAGTGGCGGTATTGTGAAGTCTGCTCCAGGGTTTGTGCTTCAGTACTTTTATAGCTGTATAAATCTGCTTAAAGTTGTATTCCAGTGATCTGGTGCCTTCATTTGTGGTGTGTATGCAGTAGTGGTAGTATTGTGAATTGTGATCCAGGATTTGTGCTTCAGTACTTTTCATAACTGTATATAAATGATTAAATTTGCATTACAGTGCTTTTTTGTTTACTCTGCTACTGCTTTTTCCCCTGGCCTTTGAGTCTGTCCCACCTTCCACCAAGGCATTAAGCTAAACATTTCTAAAATTCTAACCACATTACTTGAGCTCTAATTTGAATTTTTCCCCAATCCTCCCACTGTTTTCTTGTTGTAGTTTTAAAAAGGAGTCTCTCTGGTAATCCCCCCTTATGAAAATCTGACGTCCAAAGTCCCATTCTCCCCTCTTTCATGTCTGTTGTGTAACCTATGTAAGTACTTTCCCACCCATTGTTTTCCATGCATCCATAACAATAAGTGCCTACCCAGCAAAATAGTATTGTACTTGAGTAAACCGCCCTTACTACAAATTGTCTCCTGCTCATTTTCCCAGAGTTCCCATGTGGTTGGTGCCCTCACCACACTCTGAGGAGGTCCTGAGTTAATCCTGCTCCATCCTTGGTAGATAATGCATTTATTTTATTGTTTTGCCCTTCAGTTAATGGTTTAGAGCACTATTGCTTTATTTTTGCTTTATTTATTGATTTTGCCTTTTAATCATTCTAAAAGTCCTTAATACTTGAAATTGCCTTGTCAAGACAGTTTAAGTTTTGTTGTAGAATTATACTTGCAAGCAATCTTTCATGGTGTTATTGCATCAAGAGGTTATCAATGCCGTGTACAGACACAAAGCCTAGAAAGTTAATTTTATCTATAAAACTTCCCTTAGAAATGAAACCTGTAACTTACTGTAGCTAAAATAAAACCATTCTGTGGAGACAAGTTAAGAACATCTAGTTTGCACATTAAACAGCATTACTATCAAATCTTAACACAATTTACCCTAGTGTAATGCCAAATCCCACAGAACACTCAAGGAGACCTCTGTATAACCCAGTCCACGACCTATAGTAACCCACCCAAGTACGTGTCTCTACAACATGGATATGCTATTTCCAAATGTCTCCATAGCCAGCTTGGTAGATACGGGGATTCTTTTTTTTTTTTTTTTAAAACAAATTTATTGTTTTAACATATAAGAGAAATATCATAACAATTTTATACAAATAATTAAAAATAGGTATTATTATAATATTCAACAAAACAACTAAAGTATTTACAAAGACATCCACTACAATCAGATCAATTAATTAAACTAAAATACTGTGCTATTAAAATTAGAATTTTTTAACAAATTTTGTAAATTATCCCATACAATAAAATGTGATGTTTTTCCAGTTGTTCTCATTCTAATTGTGCTTATTTCCATATGACACATTATATTCATAACATTTTTAAATTCATTGAACGAAGGAGGTGTATCTGAAATCCAATTTCTAGTTATTATTTTCCTAGCCACTGCTAGGATAGACCATAACAAGGGAAGCTTAATCTTTTTAACACATTGAGGTACAGGTGTGTTGAATAATATAAGAGACTTAGAAATAATGAAATTATCTGTAAAAAGAGCCTGCAAAAATTCATTAATTGACTTCCAGTATTCTTTCAACTTCATACAGTTATAAAACATATGAGCCCAGTCAGCATTAATTTCTACATTACATCTCTTACATAGATTATCTTTATTATTAATTTTATTCATCATCAAAGGTGTATAAAAAGATCTATGTAAAAATTTCCATGTATAAAGTCTCCAGACAATGGAAGATGTAGTTCTATAAGCAGATTCCAATATATATTGTTTATCTTGTTGAGTTGGTGGGTCCCCATTAATAGAGGTGAAATAATTCCAGTATGAATCTACATTGTAAAAGTTTCTTGTCTGATAATTTTATGTATATATGAAAGTTTACCTTTATCAGAAACTTTATGCTGTAAATTTATTATCAAGTAATCAATCAGTTTTGGAATAGATTCTTTAACTGTTATAGACATTAGATCTATTCTATCAATGAGATGTTGTCTAAAGATCTGAACCTCTAACCAGCAAGTTTCTCTTAGATCAAATTCTTGTTTTAAGAAATCTAGATTTTTAACTTTATTATCAGATATCAGCTGATACCAGTACTTTAGATTATCTATAGCTAAATGAGCTCCTTCAGAAGTAGATGACATAAGCATACCCTGAATATAAATTATAGGGAATACAATAAAATTCCATTCCCTATACTTAGGGTGCATGAATATAAAGTTACGATAACTAATAATAATATTTAATGGGTAACAGACCATATGTTTAGGTGTAATAGGTGAAGTACAAAATTCCTTTAGCAACCACAACATGGAGTTATTTATAATCATATTTTTATGTGTTAAGGAGATTTTCATGAAGTGCATACTAATTAGCTCCCAATAATCTTTCCATTTTGCGACATATGACCGATCTATTAATAAAGTAATAACTTTTATAATAGAAGAGATAATATATAAATTAAAGTCTGGAAAAGAAATACCCCTTGAGACCAGCTATTAGTATGTTTCTTTAATGCAATCCTAGGTCTATTAGGTGCCCATAAGAAATTTAACATTAGTGTATTCAGTTTCTTGATAGTTATTTTTGTAGGTGAAAGTATTATTGATTGTATTAAGTATAAAATCTTGGGGAATATTATCATTTTAATAATTGTAAGTCTCTCCTCCATAGTAAAAAACATATTATTCCAGGTATTAAAAAGATTTAGTATATTAAGAAAACAGGTATTATAGTTATTATATATAATAGATTTAATATCTTTAGATAGTATTATACCTAAATAAGTTATCTGACCTGAGTTGGGTACATATTTAGTAAAATCACTAATGAGAGTATTTTTTCGTGTATATATAGGTAGTATTTTAGTTTTTTCTTCATTGAATATTAAACCAGAAATACTTTTAAAATTCATCATTTTATCAAATAAAGACTGCATAAAAGAATTAGATCCTGCTGATGTAATTAGAACATCATCTGCAAAAAGTTGAATTTTTGATGTTGTATTTTCTTCTATTTCAAAACCCTCTATGTCAGTACTGTTTCTAATCAAATTAGCCCAAGGCTCCATTACTAAAGTGAATAATAGTGGAGAAAGTGGACATCCTTGCTTTGTACCTTTAAGAATGGGTATTTTTGTGAAACATATGTTCCTACCTTAATATAAGCCAGCGTTCCTTTGTATAAATGCTCAATTAAATTTACAAATGCATCAGAGAAATTTGTGCACTTCAGTAAGGTAAACAGATAGTCCCAACTTACTGAATCAAATGCTGAACCTATATCAAGACTAATAAGTGTTAAATCTTTCTTTTTCCTATTTGCAAAATCAATTAATGTTAAAGTTCTTCTTATATTATCAAAAGTATTTCTATTTACAATGAAGCCCGTCTGATCTATGTCTATAATGCCGGGATAATTGTCTTCAATCTATCAGCAAAAATACTCATAAACATTTTATAATCAACATTAAGTAATGAGATGGGTCGATATGAAGAACATCTAGTTGGATCTTTATTAGGTTTTAAAATTGGTGAAATAAATGTATATTGCCAAGATGGGGGTTATTAACTCAGTTTGGGCCAGAATAAAACCTTATGTATTAATGAATATATAGTTTTAGAAAGGATTTTATATATCTCTGGTATAATACCATCATTACCCGGTGCTTTGTTTGATTTAAGCTTATTTATTTGTGTAATAACTTCTGTATATGAAATACTCTTGTCCAATAGTTTAATCTGTTGTTTATTAAGCTTTTTATTCATGTTTGTGGTTATAAACTCCTTTATTTTATCTTTAGGTTCCATGTTAATGTTGTTATGGTTAATCTTGTGAAAGTGATTTCTAAATTCATCCAGTATTTCTGGTATACTAGAAACATTCTTCTTTTCCTTAGAGAAAAGATTTCTTTGATATGGTTTTGTTTATTCAATCTTTTGTTTTATTTTTAAGTCTATGTAAGTATTTGGGGCTTATTGAATAAGACAAAACTTGTATTCTCTAAAGTTATTTTAACTTTATGAGTTAAAATTTCTTTGTATTTCTCATTTAGTTTGTTTATTTCTTCAATAACTTTCTTGTCCATAATATTTTCTTTATTATTATGTTTATAAGAGTCTAGTTTACTTTGAATATCTAACAATTCCTTATCCCAAGATTTCCTTTTGTTATTATACCATCTGATACGTTGTCCATATAGATATGATTTTAAGGCATCCCAAACATAGACAATGGAGACTTCAGGAGTATTATTTATGTCTAGAAAATGTTGTACTTCTGAAAGTATATATTCTTTATAGTCTTTTAGCTGAGTTAAGTATGCTGGTATCCTTTTGATCTGAACATTATGAGTATTTTTATCATGAATTCAAAAACAATTGAGTTATGATCAGATATAGGACACGAAATGATTTTGGAATTAATTAAATCTGTTACCATCTGGTTAGAAATAAAGACCCTATCTATTTTTGAATAAGTTTTGTATCTGTTAGAAAAAAAGGTGTATGGTAATGATTTTGACTCTATCTGATTATTAATATCATTCAAATGATAAGAATTAGCAAAATCATTTAAATGTTTTGCATTAGATGTAATTCTTCTTCTCTTTATAGTGGTAGTATCACTTTCATGTAGTATACAATTAAAATCACCAGCTAAAATAATATCCCCTATAGAGAATGATATGATCTTATCAATATGATGTTTCACTGTATTAATACCAATTCCAGGTATCCAGTATACATTAATTAAAGTGTAAGTCTTCCCATTAATTTGTATTGTAACCATACAAAACATTCCTTTGTCATCCTGATAAGACTTAATGGTTTTAGGAATGGGCATACTTTTATTCCATAAAATAGCCACTCCTCTTTTTTTCTGAGTGTGCTCTGAACTAACCAATACTGCATACTCATTAGTGGCTAGTTTATCAATATCTTTTTTCAAGAGATGGGTTTCTTGCAGGAAGACTAGATTGGCCTTGTGTAGATTAATGTATCTTATTAGGCTTGCCCTTTTACACGGATTATTCAATCTATTAATGTTTAAAGAAATTCCTTTTAAAGATGTCATTTGGCATTTTTAAAACTCAAGAATCTTATGATCGAAATAACAAATAACAAGATAAATAATGTTACATCTCCTCTTTTAGGTGTACCTTTAAATATAGCTGTATTTATTAAATCTCTTATGGGATTTTGTATAGGATTCAATTTTGTTTGTAGTGACAATGAGTGTACAAAATATATTGTGGATGTCAAAACTATATACATATAACAATGAACAAGTGAAAATAATGTAAGGATTAAACCTTGCATCCTGCCTGGAGTTGAAAACTCCAACTTAGAGCAGTATTTACTACTCAAGTTAACCCCCTACCTAAGCAGCAGTACCTCAGCTACCACCTTATCAATTTAATACTAGTTATATTTAACTGAGGTTAACAGTTTTCAATTCAATTATCTATCAAGACAAAACTACACATTTGGTAAAACAGCATCATATAAACTAAAATAAACTTTTTTTTTTTTTTTTTTTTTTTTTTTTTTTTTTTAAACTGTTCATACTATTATATAGATCTATGTAATATATAACACTTGAATTCTAATAGCATTCAAATAATCTTAATGTTAGAAATCAAGAGGAGAGAAAATTATGTTCTAACATTCATTTAAATCAAAAACTTTGGCTAATATGATTCAGACATTACATGCATTAAGATGCATCTATTTTCTGTCATGTGAATTCTATCAATAGCTTCCAAAAATCTTGAATTGTTTGTATATGAGCATTTACTTAAACTCATTATTGTCAATAGAGTAAAATATTGCATTCATAAAAATTATTATAAATCATATTGCATAGTTATGCAGATTCTCAGAAACACCTGCGTTATTACCTAAAAAAAAAAAGCCATCACACACATAAACACAGACACACACACATACATATACACACACACATATACACACACACACACACACACACACACACACACACACACACACACACACACACACACACACACACACATACATATACACATACACATATATACATAGATACACACACACACACACACACACACACACACACACACACACACACACACACACATATATATATATATCTGATCTCACTGAGTTGTGTGTTAGTAGAGCACTATCCTACTTGCTGTCCCTAGAATAAATCTGTCTGCTTTATACAAAATAATGCACAGCAAACACATATTAGTAACCAGATTTTACAATCATGCTAACCTACTGCTTTAAAATATATCACATGACATTTCTTCCAGAATAGAGTTATAAGATTATTTATGCTTGCCAATCAGATGAATTAAATGAGTTATAGTAAAGTATATGTTTGGGACACAAGTTTTTAACAAAGATTATTATGCTACTGTTAAGTAGATTTTCAAAAACATTTAAATAAATGTTTCATTTTCTATGCCTTCTAAAATAAGATATTTACTTGCTACAAGAAACTACATCATCCAAACTCATCATAACTGACATATTTTATGAATAGAGTATTTTTCCTGAATCTGTGGTGTGTCAGTGTGATAATCTTGTCAATGTTTATACTAACTGCTTTCAGTTTCTCTGTGAAAATTCTGTGAGTGAAGCTTCTGAGGAAACTCATGGACACTATGCATGAGACAGCCCACATCCCAGATTGTCTCCCTTAACATTTTGGCGGGAAACTTATTAAAACTTGTGGCAAACATTCATTTTGTCAATAGAGTAAAATATTGTATTCATAGAAATTATTATAAATCATATTGGATAGTTATGCAGATTCTCAGAAAAAAAAAAAGCCATCACACTCACACACACACACACACATACATACACACACACACACACACACACACACACACACACACACATATATATATATATATATATATCTGATCTCACTGAGTTGTGTGTTAGTAGAGCACTATCCTACTTGCTGTCCCTAGAATAAATCTGTCTGCTTTATACAAAATAATGCACAGCAAACACATATTGGTAACCAGATTTTACAATCATGCTAACCTACTGCTTTAAAATATATCACATGACATTTCTTCCAGAATAGAGTTATAAGATTATTTATGTTTGTCAATCAGATGAATTAAATGAGTTATAGTAAAGTATATGTTTGGAACACAAATTTTTAACACAGATTATTATGCTGCTGTTAAGTAGATTTTCAAAAACATTTAAATACATGTTTCATTTTTATGCCTTCTAAAATAAGACATTTACTTACTACAAGAAACTACATCATTTAAACTCATTATAACTGACATATTTTATGAACAGAGTATTTTTCCTGAATCTGTGGTGTGTCAGTGTGATAACCTTGTCAATGTTTATACTAACTGCTTTCAGTTTCTCTGTGAGAATTCTGTGATTTGAAGATTCTGAGGTAACTCAAGGACATTGTGCATAAGACAGCCCACATCCCAGATTGTCTCTCTTAACATTTTGGCGCGAAACTTATTAAAAACTAGTGACAAACATTCATTTAGCAGTGTAAATGCATCTAAACATGACAGAACCTCCACAATGTATTCCACAGATCATCACAGCCTCTATGCAAGTGAAATTAAACTCAAAATTACCAACAAGCAATAAAACTCAGCATTCTTCTCCTAACTCAATTTTCATACAAATCCTATTATTTACTGTGCCCACACAGTCTAAAGCATTTCTATATATTAATAAAGAAAAGAAAAAGAGTAGAAAATAAAAGGGAGTGAGGCAGAAATAAAAAAATGTAAGAGAAAGCTGTAAGAAGTATATACAATGGAATGTTACTTACTGTTTATATTAATAGAGTTAAAAATAAAACATATTATTTACTCTTATTTAGTTCTGATTATTATTAGTTAAAGCATGACAGATTATTTACAAACAAGCATAAGCAGTATAATCAAGAAAGTATAATTAGAAATAGCACTTGAAGAACTTATAAACTTTTACAAGAAATAAATATGTTATTATTCTATTAATGATATTTTCATTACTGTTCTCTCCCTGCCCTCCCCACCCTTTACCCACTACATAATCTAAATAGAATGTCATTGTTTAAACAAAGAAACTAATAAAAGAAGAAGGAAAAAAAGGTAAAGATAAAAAAATGTATCAAATTACTAACCTTACTTTTTTCAGAAAGAAAAACAAATCGAGTCACAGCCTGCCATTAAATCCTCAGGCATTTTGACTGGTTATGAAACAAAACATTTCTTTGCACATAGAGAATAACTTTGATTAAATCTTTTCCAAAATATTTGTGGCTTTCTGGAAATGCAGGAACTATATTCAAAAAGATTAATAATGAACTAAAATGATGAGACAGAAAAAAAACATATAACAAATCATTTGTTTTTTAGTCTCTTCTTCTCTGAAGTCTTCCAGGAAGCTTCAGTTGCCAATCTCTTTCATGAAGAACTAGCCCATTCCATTTCTTCTATTTTATCCAAAATCCTTTTTTCTTTGACAAACAGTAAAGCAGAGTCTAAATCATCGAAGACCTTAGGACCATCAGGAAGGAAGATTTTAAGCTTGGCAGGAAACAGAAGGTATGTTTTAAACTGTGCTTTTTTAAGCTCCCTTATTAGTGGCAGAAAAACTTTTCTTTTAGCAATTACCATGGAAGAATAGTCATTGTCAAAACGCACAGTTGTCTCATTAAACTTAACAGGAGCTTTAGCCCAAGCAGATTTAAGAACCATCTCTTTATCAAAAGATGATAGAAATCTAACTATAACTGATCTAGGATAGTTTTGTTAGAGTTAGTATTAGCTATAGATCTATGTGCTCTTTTGATACCAAAAGAGAATGCTTCTGGTAAATCTAAAGTTTTAGGGAGCCATGTTGTTAAAAAAGAAGTAATATTGTTACCTTCAATATTTTCTGGCAGTCCAAAAATCCTAATGTTATTGCGCCTAGATCTATTTTCCAGGTCATCCAGCTTTGTTTGTAAATGTGTATTTTGTTTCAGCAGAAACTCAATGTTGATTTCCTGTTCTTGTATTTTATTTTCCATGTCATTCACAGCTTCTTCTATGCCTGTCATCTGGATCTTCTGTTGTTGCAGGTCCATATGTAACAAGTCTATTTGTTTTGTAGTTTTTTCTATGAAAGTGTCTATTTTAGTATCCATTTTATCCAAAGTAAGTTGCTGGACTATAATTATCAGAGACTGTAGTTCTTTCTTGATGCTGGAGTCTTGATAATTTGTCTTACTGGAACTCATTTCAGACTGATAAACTGACAGGAAAATTTCCAAAGTAATTTCTGACAGGAATATTATTAAGATTTCCTTTCTTTTTTAGATATAGTTCAAGAACTATATAAAACAAACATATTTAGAAAGAAAATTACTTCAAGAATTAATTTTTTAAGTAATTAATTCCTGTCAATGTAATGAAATTGGTGGAGCTGAAGAAATCTGCTGCTATCCTGTGTTCATCCTTGGCCACGCCCCCAGATACGGGGATTCTGAGACAATGTAGCAATTGTCTCATGTTCACAGACATCCTTTTATTCCTTAAAAAAAAAACAGTATATAAGAGATGCACATACACAATTTCACTGGAGGCAAAAATCTCTCATATAAACAAGGTTGTCTAGAACACACACACTACATCTACAACACAGTGTGCCCATCACAAACACATAGACCAGCCTATGCTGAGGTCCTAGAAAGCAATCTTTGCCAAACCTCAAAGAATTTCTAAGCCTATAAACTGTAATGCCTATCCTCAGCAATCTCTAAAGCACTCACCAAAAACAACACCAAACACCATGCATACTCCCATGCCCAGTTGACCCCCAAGAGCAAAGCCCACAAGGCAGGCAAACACATTACCTAGTGCTCTTGTCATAGGGACTCAATTGTATGACACACAGATGCCCCACTCATCTGTGTGTCATACTCTTGTCATAGGGACTCAGTTAGCTGCTGTCTTTTCCTCATCCAGTCTGGTGAGTGGGGCATGTGTGTCATACAACTGAGTCCATATGACAAGAGTATGACACACAGATGTCCCACTCACCAGACTGGATGAGGAAAAGATGCCCCACTCAATTGTATGACACAGAGATGCCCCACTTACCAGACTGGATGAGGAAAAGACAGCAGTTAGCTGCTTATCTGGCACCAGGATCCACCAAGTTAAACATGCACTCAAGTCACTACACCACAGGTACATGTATGATTCTGTCATATTCCATGTGGGAATTAGCAAATTGAGCCATACTTCCCTGGATTGTATGAAGAGAGACATTGCTGATCTTTCTGAGTATGTGTTTCAGGCAGGTATGTGCCTTGCATTGAGCAGCATTCTACATTCACCAAGGATGATGCCACAGTATGAAAAAAGATTAACTTCAATAAATGGCCAAGTTTCTGGTGTCTTTTTGGGGGGATTCAATATTTGTCAGCATAGGAGGACGTGGTTAACAGTCCATGTTGTATTGCAAAGTAATAGCGGGTAAATACTCCATAAAGCCTTTTTGATGCAATGCCAGATTGACAAACTTACTGATATAGCAAATAAAACCCAAAGAAACTTAAATGTTTTACTGCTCAGTGCTAAGAGCCTAAACAAGAAACTCCATGCCTCACAATCTCTCTTTACTCTGGAGAATATAAACATCTATGCTGTTACCGAGACATGGTTTTAATCTATAGACAGTACTCTGGCAGTGCAAGGCTTCCACACATTTAGGCCATAAGCTGCACAGACAGGGACAAAATGTGGAGAAGTCTCAGTCTGTATTAACAACAAGCATAGCTCTGTGTTGATTAAACAAGACAATACTCTATGTTCCTAGAATCCCATAGCTTGTACCTAGACCTACTGGAGACACTCGCCATTAAATCAAATACACTCCTCCATAGACTGAGAAATATAAACTGCCTCATACTTGCAGGCAGAATGATTTCTTGAATTTATCAACACAGATACCCTTGAGCAGATTGTGCACACACCCACCAGAGGTTCAAACATACTGGACCTGATACTCACCAGTATGGGAGAGCACTGCACCCCCCCATGTGTCATATCCTCACTGGTGAGGTTGGATCACAAAGCTGTCTCCTTTGAAATAAAAATCAACTCAGTAACCACAGCCAACACTGTAACAGGAACTATTCCAAAGCAAACCACAACCTGTTGGTTTAAATTGCTGTACCTTGTAGCATTCACAATGTTTTTTTTTTCCTAGGACACCAGTGACATTTGTGGAGTTGATGGAAAGATTTAAGCAAATTACCCAGCAACAATTAAATAAGCAGGGAGATGGGGTACAGCTCAAAGCCATCCACAAGCAATGATAACCTGAAAGAGAAAAAAATATTTCCAGCAAACCACTTCCCTTTGATCTAAAAGGAAATGTTGGAAAAACAAATGGTAACACAACAGGTGACCAGGATACCAGGTATTAGGAAGGAACTAATCGCTGGTGGAGATCAAAGGTGAAATGTCCAAGAAGGACAGATATAGAAGTGAGCTTGTAATTTTGGGGGGGGGGGCTGCAGTGCTTTAACTCCCCCACCTTTATTATGGTGGTATTGTAATAAAATAGGCTACTTTCAATAATGGTAGGATTTGCACAAGTACAACTTGTTTTAAGAGGATGAGGATATAATTGTATTTTTGCTGCTTTTGATTACTATGGTCTGGAAAAAGAAGATTAAGACAGCTGATGAAATTGTATATACAACTGCTTAACATATGTAGAAATAAATCAGCTGTTAACTGAATTAAACATGAATAATAAAAGCATTAATATTGTGTACTTGGGGTAAATAAAATCTTGTTCTCATCGCTGTCTCTTTTTTAAAGAACCATCCATGTTTCCATCATGTTTTACTCCATTTCCTTTATTAAAGACAACAATCTGAACTTGTATAATCTTTACTTGGCTTCAGGTGAAAGTTACGTACCACTGGTGTGCATTTGCCTACCCTAACACAGTACTACAGATGGTTGGTTGCCAGCCGTAAGTAGCGAAGGATAATACCTTTGT
The DNA here is from genome assembly GCF_019279795.1 of Protopterus annectens. Lineage (NCBI taxonomy): Eukaryota > Metazoa > Chordata > Ceratodontiformes > Protopteridae > Protopterus > Protopterus annectens. The sequence goes on from NC_056735.1 coordinate 1,799,508,992, forward strand.
TTTCTTCTGATGATAACTGTTCTCTGCATTCTGCTTTGTAAAACATTGTCTGACTATTTTATATTATATAATTGCCTGAAGTCCCTTTCTACTTTGCTGTTTCTACAACTGTCTTTAGCTATGAACTTCTTTCATTGTTATGCTTCCAAAAGTCATTTTTTATACTGATTGTAAACTACAAAGACTTAACTGATTCTTATTACCTTGCCAAGTACCTTCTGTTCTGTCTGTAAACCCTTTCACAAATGTTTGTGTCACTTACAAAAAAGTCATACTTTTCCTTGCAGACCTTCTGCAGTTTCTCTTATTTACAATCTGAAAAAAATGAACCCTAAGAATGACCCTGTGATACCTTGTTAGTAATTATCTTTTCATCTGAGTGGCTCCATTTACTATGATATTTATGCCCTTTAATTACTCTGTGTAACCATCCTGCCACCCTATGACCCACTACAGACTTATCTAATTTTTCACAAACTTCCCATGTGGCGCTGTGTCAAAAACCTTTCATAAATGAAATTAGATTATATCTGCAAAATGTTTTGATTACTACCTGGATTACCCAACCAAAATGCTCTACTAAATAATTCTGGCATGGCTTCCCTAATTCAAAGTAATGCCATCTTGAATCTGGAGCCCCATCAGCTTTTAGATAAGTCATTGTTCTCTCATTTCAGTGGTGATTCCATGATTTTATCTTTGGTGTTACTGATGACTAGATTAAAGATATTGCACTCTAAATGGTTTTAATACCTGCTTTTCCAGGCATATTCCATATCGTGTAGAGTCATGTGCACCGTGAGCTTATTCATTGGTGGTTGTCTTCCATCATCCTGAGAAATGCGCACCTTCTATGCTTCTCCACCATTTTCTGTCAAACGCAGTGGCAGCACATTCTTTTCTTTCCATGCCTTTCATTTCTTTCTCATTCTTCTTGTTCACGTCTTCCATTAGGTAGATGACACCCTTCATCACAACTGACATCATCACTCCCAGCTTTTACTCCCCGATTACCTCATAACGGCAGAGAGAACCTAATTACATACATGCATTAGTCACTTCACCTATAAGCACAAGTGTCTATTACCTGAGTAATTTTCACCTGTCTTTCTTGGATAAGCACTCATGTTTTTCCTATGTCCATGTGGCTTTTCCTGGCTACCTTAACATCCTCAAGCATCTTAAACATCATGTAGATGAATTGGTGATCCTCTAAACTGTCAATGTGGTTGTATGTGATGTGAGACTGAATGCATGTGCATTTTGTGATGCGTTAGCGTGTAAGCCCTGTGGCCACTTAGTGCCAGGATAGGCTCTGTCTCCAAGACAATCCTGCACTAGATCAAGTGAATAATCAGAGGAGAAATTAATTAATGTTTATTGGGAACAACCTGCAATACCTATGTCTTATTACAAATTATTTTTAGTAACAACATTCACATTTTCCCTTTTCTCTTATGGTAAAACATTTATATAAAATGCCTTGTCCTTCCTTATTTTATGAAAGGTCTCTACCACCAAAAACTCCTAGCATGATGGCATCTTGCCACCTATATGCTAAATTCGTAAAAGATCTTTTCCAGTATTACTGGCACAAAGAACCAGAAAAAACATTTACATCTAACGCTGCCCTACTAATATCTTGGCAAATTTTATGCAGTACTGCTGCCCTGCCTTTACAATATTTACTACATGCCACTTCAAATCATTGTTGACCATATGTAAGACAATACATTGTATTAAGGACTATCCTTCATTGTCTAACCACCAGTCTAAATTCCCCAACCCCCTGTCTAATGTAAGGCCTAGAACTGTCATATTTTAATTTAAAACATTTGAGTGTAAAGTGCATTAAAAAACAAAAGTATTTTAAGTGGTTTTAGTCCATGCATTATCCTAAGGAACATTAAGGTTCATGTTAGATATTGTTTTGTGACCTGTATATAAAACTTTTTGTATTTTTTAATCTTTTCCTTTCTTGTTTCACTGAGGAAAGCATTTTTATATGAACAAAGTCTCTTTAGGCTTATGAAACTGAATTGGTTTTCCACTAGGCTTATCTTTCTTAGATAATGCAATAAACCTAAACCCACCAGTACTGCTGAGCTGCAGATTTAGATACATAGTGTGATACACACACACACACACACACACACACACACACACACACACACACACACACACACACACACACACATGCACGCACACACGCGCGCACACACATACATACACACATTGAAATGCAACTATTTTTACTTTCCTTTTTTCAGATTTTAATTATCACTTGTCGCATAAATTAATAACAAGTCATTTCAATGATTTAGGGAGTAAAATGCATCTTAGGGGAATGTCTCTGTATTATTATGTTCATTGTTTCAGCATTTTTGCATTTTGTGGCAGAATAAATAAAGTCACTAAATGTGTGTGTGTGTGAGTGTGTGTGTGTGTGTGTGTGTGTGTGTGTGTGTGATGTGAGAGAGAGAATTAGGACGAGGGTAAGAGACACATAACCAGAGGAAAAACGTTTCCTGTTTTCCATTGGAGTAAGGTCTGAATATAGTAATGAATTGCTTTGTCTCCTTCTTGGGTTTTCTAATAGTTAATGCTGAAGAGATGCAGAACAATTAGCTCCTTTCCTTTTCATTTCTTGCATAATCTTAAGTTTATTTTTGCTGACTTACTAAAACATGCCATTTTGTCGTTTTATTCTGCAAAATCAATATAACCTTCAGTCCCCTTCATCCTACCATGTTCATCTATTACAGTGTCTGCCAGTCATCAGCCAAAGAATAGTAATGCTAGTTAGTCAGTCGATACATATGCAGTCATTTCAGTGATGTTATTTGAGGCCTGTCATAGAAACCATGTAGTAATTTCATGTTAGGCACACACTACATCACATACCTTTATTTGAAAAGACAAGTAGCTATATGCAATTCCATACCTTATACTATACTAGCTGTCACTTGTTAGTTCCGAAAAGTAGTGAATTAAATTTGATACTGTCATTTCTTGTATTCAATTTACTTTTTGTCAATTACTTAAGATATTTATTATCCAGTGGCCTAAACTGAAGCCATATTTGTCTCCATTGTCAGCAATGGGGATAATATATCTTCATTTCCTTTAGTTTCTCCTGAAATCATTATAACTGAGTTCAGAAATGTGTTTGTTTAATTTATTTTATGTTTTTCATAACATTTGTTCATTTGTCAGAATTTGCATGCATTTATTTAATTTCTATTAATTATATTTTGTCTTTATGTATTGTTTGCAAATGCCCCATTTCAGGCATGATCAATGCTCACAGAGGACAAGCACAAAGACAAACAAAATAACAAAATGTATTTACATTTAAAAACAAGAACAAATAAGAAAAAAATAATTGCATAAAATGAATGTCACATAGATGTTAAATGCAAAATTGACATTTCTTTATTAACTCATTTTTCCTTCATAGGATCATAGTATCATAGGAAGTTACTAGGCTATCAACCCAGAGGTCATTTCAAGCCTAACCGTTTCATCCTAATGTAAGACCATAGATACTCTAGTCATTACCCAGAACTGTATTTAGTAATGACTACCCATGTTCAGGATGGTTATGGGCACTATCCCAGGTAAGAATTTTTGGTGCCCCATCCACTTGTCCAGGTTCCTTTTGAACAGTGTCATACAAGTGCTCCACTTCACATGAATTGGCAGCCTATTCCAAAGATGCGGCAGTCACTGGGAGACAAATCTATCCCTCCAGCACATCCTATTCAGGTCGCAGGCCATATTTAGGTCCCTGGAATGGGTAGGTCTAGTTCCATTTGATTTATGGATGTGCAGCAAATTCATTAGGTTTGGGTGGGAGATTTCTTTGTAAGCCAGACATAAGTCTCCCCTAAGAAGTCTATATAATACTGAGTATAGTGACAGCGACTTTAGTCAATCTGTGTAAGGCATGTGCTGGAGTCCCTTGATCTTCTTAGAAAACTCTGAGGTCTCTCCAATTGCTGCAGGTGCTTTGTATGGTGCATGCTGAAAGAGGCATTATACTCAATTATGGGCCTGATTAGTGCTGAGTATAGAGGGATTATAACCTCTTTTGCTCTAGAGTCAATGCCTTTGCTAATCAAGTGTGCTATGTAGAAAGCCTTCCTTAGTACAGTCACTTTGATAGTGTGTGACTGGTTTATGAGTCAGTTAGCAACCCATCTTACAACAACGGGATTTACATTCTGTTTAAGTTTATTGGTAATGCCTGAGTGTGAGATTGTGTCAAAGGCCTTTACCAAGTTGAAGTATGCTGTGTGCACAGATTTTTCCTCATCAATGGCCAAGGTCACATTTTTGAAGAAACCCACCAGGTTTAACAGACAGGATCTGCCCTTGACAAAGTTGAAATGGATTGGATTCAGGGTTTGGAGGTCACCTATATCTTTATTTATGAGGTCCATGATGATACATTCCATGGCTTTAAAGATGAGGATGGTCAGACTTATGGGTCTATAATTCCCTGGGTCTGTTGCTAAGCCACCTTTGTGGAGGGCAATAACTGTTGCTGTTCTCCATTCCACAGGAACAAAGCCTGTGGTTAGTCTGTGATTGAACAGGGTACTTAATAGTGATGCTAGTTCATGTTTTAGTTTGTTTAGAAGACTGCTTGGGATGCCGTCTGGTCCTATAGAGGCTGTGTTTTTTGCCTTAGACAAGGCTTTAATGACCTGCTTTTCAGATATGTAGGGATGTTTTAGTTTGTTTAGAAGACAGCTTGGGATGCCGTCTGGTCCGTTAGAGGCTGTGTTTTTTGCCTTAGACAAGGCTTTAATGACCTGCTCTTCAGATATGTAGGGTGGGGGTGGGGGTTGGGGGCAAGGTTTGTGATAAGTTTGGGGGGGGTAAGGGAGTGAAATTTTTGCCAAATCTGTCCGCTAGCAGGTTTGCTATCTCTGCGGGATCAGCGTGTGTGATACTGTTAGTCATTAGTTCGGCAGGTTTTAGGTCAAATTTAAACTGAATACTAAAGGACAGCAGAATATACAGGCATGGTATAAATCATTCTGCTACAAAGCATAACATAAGCAGAATATTATTACTCATAGATATTATACTCCAGAATATATTCAGTAGAAAACAGATTGGTTTTTAGAAAATATCAGGGAAATAACCATTTAAGGCAAATGTTTTTCAAGAAATATCTGCAGCCAGTTTCTTTTGTTACCTTATCTGATCATGCAGTGTTATTGAGATGTATTGTCCTGGTTAAAAGAAGACATTCCACACCCCAGAAACCTCAGGAACTACTTCCTTACGTACAAATATATAATGTCATGCTGGTAAAAGTATCAGGTTGGTACCTTTCTGTATTACAAAAACTCCACAATAATAGACCTGATAGCCCAAACCAGCCTCTGTCAATAATTATGACTTCAGATGGCATATCATCAAAATTCTCCCAACCTCCTTAACCACTGCTCACTTAGCTATTATTGACCTTATTCCCATTGCCTCCTCTGATAAATTCAAAATTGCTTAGCTGTTATTGACCTTATTCCCGTTGCCTCCTCTGATGAATTCAAAACTGCTTAGCTGTTATTGAACTTATTCCCATTGCCTCCTCTGATGAATTCAAAAAGATGATCCACCAACTACTTCGAGTCACCTTCCCACACAAAATGTTTTCATACTTAGAAATTTTAGTACCAGATTTGTAGGCCTTCTTAGACATGAAATTGTTTATTTCCACATTGATCAAAATCTCTCACAAGTAATAGAAAAAAAAGCACATAAGACCAAATTTCAAAACAGTCTCTACCTTTTTGATTCATTATAATTAGCTCCTCAAAGATCATATCTGATATCAAAATTTAAGCACCTATCCTTACTATCCGGTCACCCATAACTTTCTCCTTAACCAGCCTCAACAAAAGATATAACACCACCTTATTACCTTTCAACAAATATCTAACCAAAGTTTAGCAGCATACAAAGCAGAGCTAATTTCCACCAAGTGTTCTGCTATCCTAAACACAGCAAACTACATAGGAGCAATTGGTTCAGGCTACTGCTTCTCTGAGATCAAACCATGTATACCTACAAGATAAACACTTTCATACTGCCTCCCACCTATACAAATGCAAACCTAAACGCTGGCTAATGAAAGACATAAAAACCCTTATTAAAACAAAATATGTCACTTGCTAAGAGTGAGAAAAATATAAAAATCACATGAGGAGTAACAAATGTATGCACCTTGGCAACAGAAAAATCAGAGGTTAGAAGACATAAGGTAACTAATCTCCAGTCACAAAAACATCTATTAAACTGTGCCAGGCAACTTTGTAATCTAATTAACTAAATAACAAACCAAAGTCAAACAATAACCAGATCAAAGAAACCACAGTTAGATATATTTTAGATACCCTTTCATCTTTAGAACATTTTTTATATATTTTCTCAGTTACCTAACAGTGTTCCTTACCCAGTCAATGTTGCCACTCTAATAGTACCACTTCTGTTCACCCCCTTTCTATTTCTTCCCTATTAGATGAAAAGACATTAACAAACATTTAGAGGAAATGCCAGCTGATATTCACATGGATCATATTACTTCCACACCTGATTTATTAAATTATTTTCTGATCACCTCAGATGCCCACTATGCCACTGTTGTAAGCTATGCCCATGTATGAGCACTCTGCCACCCATGCAACTATAAACTATAATAAGTTGTCCTAAAATGTTCCAAATTCTTCTTCTCCTTCACTGACTACAGAACTATCTATTTTCTTCCAACTGTATAAAAAATATTCAAAAAGTTAGCATATGCACATTTGTCTTTTTATATACTGAGTCCAATCACTGATATGGGTTTTAGGCAGCAGAAGTTGGATAACAGCAACTTATATCTTAACAGACACAATTGTCTTGAATGCTAGCAAAGGTAGTCTAACAGGTTCTGTGTTTATTATCAGAAATCAGAAATAACTTTATTGTCGTTCAACCACACACAAGTGCACAGTTGAATGAAATTACGATCCTCCAAGCTCAACATAAACACAAACATAAACACAGCAACACAGAACATTAATAACACCAGAAATGAGCCACCAAAGCTACAGAAGCTTCAACCACTGCATTTTTCATTCCAGCACCAACTACAACCAAGTCCCAGTCTAACCACAGGCAAAGAGGTTTCAACTGCTGCATCTCTACTCCATTACCAGAAGCATCCAAGTCCTAGTCCAACCAAAGGTTCAGAATCTTTGAACTGCCACCTATCCACCCCAATACCAACAAATCCAAATCCCAAGACTGAATCATCTGACCCTGTAGGCCTCATAACTGCTGCCATCTTCAGATCCAAATGGCCACAACCACTCTAACAATCATTCCTCCTCCTCCATCATCCCCATCCACCATCATCAGTTTCCAAAAAATTCATTCCGGTTCTCTACAACCCAAAATCCATTTCCAACATTGCACTGGCAGACAGGCTTTGGCCTCTGCTTCTGCATCTGGCAATTCACCACTGATGGCGTACTTCAAGTTAAAAGATACAATAAAAGCAAAAAACTCACATTGGGGACTCCATGGACACCATGAATGCAGACAACAGGATACCAGACACACTCAGTCAGGCAGATGGACCCACACATCAACAAAATGTGTAAGTACAAAACAGAACCACAAAGTGCACAACAGGAGCTGGAGAGTCCACTGCCACAATAGGTACCACCATCTTAGCTTCTAATCTGGTTAACTATAATATTCTTAATCTGGTTGACTATAATTTATTATTTAATGACCTTACTGCTTCAGGAGTAAGACCCAAATCCATTGACTGGTTTAAAAATTACATCTTTCTGTATAAAAATAATTAATGCACCATGTGTTTCACTCTCTAAATATGTATTCCAAGTTCTGTTCTATCATCTCTTTGAGTCTTAATCCTTTCTATCAGGCTAAATTGCCACAACTACCAGTCACCCTATATGTGGACTACATGCTTATCCATAGAGCTAGCCTCTCCAATACAATAAGCAGTAAAGACTGAGAAAAAATACCTGTCCCTTTTTCCAGATGGATTCAGACAATGGACCTGATACTGAACACTGCTAAACACTTAAAAAAACCAAGATGTTATAACATCTGAAAAACTCTCCTCTATACCCCTGAACTGACAGTAGCCAAGCACAAACAACTAGAAATAATCAACCACTTCTGCTGTCTAGGAATATGGCTCTACTAACATAATGAAGACCAAAATTAACTAATATATGTTGCACCATGCACAAACATTTTAAATTTTCTTTCACCAGACAATGAAAGTGCAGTTGGGAAAGGGATCCTTTAAGCACAACTAGAATATCCTCCTTACCATTTCTACTACTTCAAAGAAAAAAACTGTCTAACCCACAGGAAGTTAGCAACCATATGTGCAGATTTATTACCCTGTTTCCCAAAATGGACGCCCATTCACTCATTACACTAGCGGAAGCAATATTGCTGCCTGTAAAACAAAGATCCCAGCTACTTCTAGGCTCCCTCTTATTCAGACTCATAAAACTGTGGTCCTTAATAACCAGTTATCTAACACATGGGGAATTCAAACAATTACCTTAGGTTACTTCCTCCATTAGAACTCAAAACACAACAGAACACACTCCAAATTGTTGATCACATCTTCACTTTAAATACCTCTAAACTCTGGAAATCTCTGTCTGCAAGCTTAAAAACATTTCAATCCTACAATGAGCTCAGATCAAAATTTTAAAAATATTTCTTTACACAAACCCCAGGATTCAGCAAGCTCTGCAAGGTGTGCAGGAATAGTGTAAGAGCTGCTGCAGGCAATATGGCCGACGTGCGATCCAGGAATGAGCTCCCGGGACGTGCACGAGCGCTCCTGCACTATTACTGCATGGACACAGACCCTGTATGCTAATTACCTCATTTGCTGGTGAAAACCATGCAAATGCGGTGAATTAGTGATCCAGGAAGCAGGCAGGCGACCGTGCAGGAATAGTGTAGACTGCAGAAATGTATTCAGCCTGTAGCTGAATACATTTCTGCAAACTACAAAATGGAGACATGACAGCTCATAAAAAATCATGTATTATAAGGGTTAGCCATGCCAATGGCCAAATATATGGCCATAGGCATGAAAAATAGTTTCAAAACTGTGAAAAATAACTTCATTTTTTTTTTGGCCGATTTCAGCTGTTAAAGCGTAGGGTACTGGTGCGCAAATGGGATCGGCCCGAAAATAAGAAAAAAAGCTGGAAAAAAGCTTTTAAACCAAAAATCATAATTTTTCCATAATAGTCAATGGCATGCATAACACAACAAAACCATGGAATAGTGGTTACTAAGGGGGAAGGCTGAGTGTCAGTTTTGTAACCATACATTAGCAGTCAATTCTATGCAAACGAGGGGAATAATACTGAATCACAGATTTCCTCTCAGTGCTAACTTGTACCCAACCATGTAGGTGCGTTAACACTATGGTCTAAGCCTAAGAGCTAGATGACCTCATGAGGGGGAGTGTCATGACTGCTGTAAGCTTATTGGAGCACAGTGGCCTGTCTTTGCCCTTAGCTAAGCACAGCTGAGGAAGGAGGTGTGTATGAAGCTGCCTAGCAGTGTTTACATTGCCTAAACGGGTGTGCGCACCACGCACCAGGTTTAAAAAAAAAAAAAAAACAAGAAATAGCAGCTCTGTCCACATCTGAGCACTGGGTATGCATGGAGCACCTCGGGGCTTAAACGGGAAGGCAATGGGAAGGGAAAACAGCAGTAGGAAGGCAATCAAGGAGAACTAGCATAGATGGCAGGTGGAATACATCAGAATCAGCCAATTACACAAGCAGCAGCCCAGCCCAACCCAGCACACCACTATAAACTATGCAGACACCTTCTCTCTGTTTTTTCCCCACAAACACTATACCACCGGTGTACACAAATGGGGAAATTTTACCTAACAAAACCAACAAAATGATAGGGGCTGCTGTCACTCTCATACATCAATATGTGGAAGAGGCTGAGGATGTTGAGGATGAGAATGTTGATGACCAACCCACAGTGAGGAGAAGTAGAAGAGTGTACAGACCCAGGATAACCTACCAGGGGCTACATGAGCTGGAGATAGTGGAGCACTATAGGGAGGACAGGGACCTCCTACAGCAAATTGTTGAGCTGTGCCAGCCACGCTTCACACACAGAACCAACAGAGGGGAACCCATCCCAGTCGATACCAAGGTATGTGTAGGCTTAAGGATACTAGCCACAGGTACCTTCCAAAGGCCAACTGGGGATATCATGGGGGCCTCACAGGCATCAGCATCCAGGGTACTCCACCAGATCCTCGATGCCATGTCAGCACATGCTGGTGAGCACATATATTTCCACAACACCTGTGAGGTATTGACCAGCAATATGCATCTCTTCCACCAAATAGTAGAATACTTTGAGGTAGTGGGTGCTATAGACTGCACGCACATACACATTAAAGCACCACCTGGCAAGTGGGGTAGGGTCTACATAAACCGCAAGGGCTTCCCCTTCATCAACTGCCAGGTCATGTGTGATGACCAGGGCATTATAATGAATGTGTGTGCTGGCAGCCCTATAAGCTATCATGACTCCCACATCTGGCATATGACACAGCTGTACCAAAGATTTGCCAGTGGGGACATCCCATATGGCCACCTAGTGGGGGAAGCTGGTTACGTACTGGAGCCTTGGCTGATGACACCCATCAGAAATGCACACACACCTGAACAAGAAATCCATAATGAGGAACACGCACAAACTAGAATCATAATAGACCATGAGTTTGGGATGCTCAAGTCATGGTTCCGGTGCCTGGACATATCCGGTGGAGCCTTGCAGTACTCTCCAGCTACATGTACACAAATTTTCATTGTATGTGCCATGCTACACAATATGATCCTGTGGAAACAGCTGCAGCAGAAACAGCATGGAGCAGGGCCGCACAGCCCCACACCATTGCCAAGGCCAGCACAGGCACAGAGTGACTCGGAGGAGGAACAACCTGAGCCTGCCCCTGTAGGCAGAAGGACCGTGCCCAGTATGCCCAGGCTTTGCCAAACAGGCAATGCATAGCACATACACTGACACAGTAGGAACCCAAGGAATGACACCTCTCTCTGATGTGCACATACAGTAAAAGGGATGCCAAACATGACACTATCTGTGCTTTACCATGTATAGGGTGTGTACTGTGTACATCTAATATAGTCATCCCTCCATCACCATCCTCAGTACTGGCACACCCACAAGGTAAGTCACTCTCCCTATCAATTGCTGAATGGAGTAGTATGCTCTGCTACTTGTATCTATGGTATGGATGTGAGCATGCAAGGAAATTGGGTGGCTGAATGGGATAGCAGCAGATAGTAAACACCTATATGTGCAACATGAAATTCATAACAAATACTGGTGTCAGCAAAGTAGGCAGTACAAGACAAGGTGACAAAACCCACTGCAGGACATGTGGTGGGCCAAATGTGTGTCCATAGGACACACACATGCATGTTAGTGAGGCTCACATATCCAACAACAGTCTCAGCCAGCAGGACAGGTGTAGAAGACCACAGAAATGTTGTGCTAAGGCCTCCAATTGATGGCAATGGAGAACAGCCCCCCTCTAGACCTACACAGACAGGCTACAACAGGTCAGGCAGTTGGATGTTAGTTCTGAAGGGTAGGAAGTCTGAAACTGAAATGTAGGTCAATAAAACCTAAGATCTGTACTCCACTGATATGTCTCTAGTCTGCATGATAGGTCAGAATACAGAATGAAATGGAAGCCAACAGAGTACCTGAAATACCAGTACAGTCATAGCAAATGTTTACAGTTGTCAGGTGTGCCCCCCACAATCCTATGCAGAAATGTAGTAACATGTATGTGTGGGTTTAATAACAGTGGAGCACAGATTACCTGAGCTGGCCCAATTAGCAGGATACATTGTTGCACATGTACAATATGCAGGGCTCTATGTGTTAGGTTGTTGTGTGTTGTATATTGTGTAGAAGTGGTCAGCATGTAGGCATGGAGGATTGTGTCCTGGTGGCCTATGGCCAGTACTGTTGATGACAGGGCCATATTCTGGCAAATGTAGTGCCAAACATAATGCAACCCAGCAATACCCAATCCAGTAGTCATCCATACTCATTGTTTGGATGTTATATCTGTCACCATCTGAAAGATGGACATGATATAAATATTGTCCCAGACATACACACAGTACACAGGTCGAAGTACCCTAGACAGAGTATATAAAATGTAACTGTCAAATGCACACAGCTTTGGAATTGTACATACAGGTTAGCAGCACATTAGTTGTCAGTGCAGTATGGAATACTGATGTAGTCTGGCCAGTCACTGGCAGACCACAAAAGGAACAGTTTTGAAGTAAAGAGAAACTGCCAATGTCCCTGCACAATCCAGCATAAGAGGAATGTCCCAGGTATATCTGTGAGTCAGCTACAAGAAGCTTCCATAGCACACATGCACTCAGCTCACCCCACCACCAGCCACAGGTTCATCACAGGTCATATCCCTGCTGTTGGGAATGGATACAGTATGACCCCCACTTCTGTATGGGAATACCCACAGAATGCAGCATGCTGAAGAGGTGTCCAATGCAGGTGTGTCCCTAGCTGTAAGCAGCACCCTGCCAGCATCCACACCAATGGATTAATGAGGACAGGAGCTATTGCCATTAACACCTTGCACACCTACCCTGTCACCCCAGGGGAATCCAGTGGCTTGCAGCCTGTGACTGTAGGTGTGACAGAATGCAATGGCCTGCTACAGATGGCCTGCGTCACTATCAAAGGCCCTACAGTCCTCTGTCAAAGGTCTGTGCCTCACCCGTACTGCCAATGTATGTTATCTCATGGGGTCCCAAATAAAAACCCAAATAATAACATAACACAGTCCACAGAACACAAATGCAAGGCCATGTCGACAAATCCCAGTAGCATGCCCACCATATCCTACTGCATGAACTATGGATCAACCCCTAAATACCACTGGGATGAAGGGATAACTATAGGGATACTTATCAGATATCACTCACATAATGTTAGGAAGAGGATAGAATAACAGAGGGTGGGGGGGGTGTAGAAGCATGAATGCCATGTAATGTGTGAAGTCTGAAACTTTGATGTGTGCCCGTACTATCCCTGTCTGCAAACCCAGTAATGGGTGGCTACAAACGTGGTCATAAACCAAAATGTGAAGGGGAACTGATCAGATATATGTGCCTTGCCTCTGGGTAACCTGTATAAATCTGTACAGCTGAGAGATATGGCCAGAGCAGGATAAATAGCCATTCTGTCATGTTGATAGATGTACAAGCATGGAATCCTCAGTCACCACAGTATCAAGTTGCTGGACTATTTACACAGACCCATCAGCAAGTGTCTGCGGCTCCCCCTCCAGAATGGCATGAGTGTGTAAGAATATGTAGGCTGCAGACCACAATACTGGACACAGCTTCATTCATCTTGCATTCCCCAGGAAATTACTGTAAGCGAATAAGTATATCTGTCAGTAGTTGATCACATAATACATCACAGTGTACAACAGTACATATGTCTGAATATCTCTGCTAACGCCAAAACCATGTAGCACAAGCAGCACAGACACAATTAGTTACAGTATCCCACTACTATCCTTTGCCCAATGTGACTCAACATTGTCAACATGTCTACAGATATCCTGCAGAAACAGGTTGCTAGCTGTAGGTGTAGAGCACAAATTCCTGCACTGAAGTACAATCTATCTGTAATGGATTCACAGATTCAATACAGAGGGTCATACTGGGCATGCTCCCACACTTAAAGAAATGAAGCCCATGTCTGACAAGAATGGTGGACTATATATATTTGTCAGTCGCAGATTTCTGTGCACACACACCACATTGCACACCATTCATGCTTTGCACACACATTGGATAGGAATACACACATATATCCAGAAAAAAGGAGGTCATTGTCCCACTGTACTCATCCCTCATTAGACCCATTATAGAATGCAATGCCCCGTTTGGTATGTACCTCTCAAGACATCTGCAACAACTGGAAAGGCCAAAGAAATATCTCACTAAAAGAATCACAGGCCTAAAGCAGATGCCCTATGCTGACCGCCTTAAAAAACTCCAGCTATACTCTGTGGCATATTGTCTACTCAGAGGCGATCTCTGCTTAACATACAAGGCCATGTCAAACCCAGAGCTGTTGGACATGCTACACTTAAAGAAATCTCAATCCTTCAGAGCCACACACTCCAGGGATCTAAACCTTGTCATCACAATAAACAAAACATGCTGGAGGGATAGGTTCCTGACCCAGAGACTCCCCAGACTCTGGAATAGATTGCCCATACATGTCAAGCAGAGTGCCTCTTTGGCCCTCTTCAAAAGGAACCTTTACGATTGGATGGGAGAAAGGAAATTCACCCCGGGATCACGTCAGTCGCCCTGCTAGACAGGGGTCCAGGGAAGTAAATAGTGTGGGAAGAAATAGCCAGGGAATTGTTATGGCTAGGCTTGTATAGGCCCTAGGGCTAATAGCCTAGCACCAACCTATGATCCTATGAATCTATGAACAACACACTATAATAGGTCAGATGTACACAAACAGAGATACGGGGAAGAGAGAGACAGAGAGTGACAAAGAGCTTCCCATTATGAGGTCTATCCCACCCACCATGCATCCAATTGGCCAATATCACATGATGTGCCAATGTTATCTCTATAGACGTTTGCTTCTGATAGCCCTCAGCACTATAGAGCCTGTGGTGCTTGTGATAACTGTGTAACATGACAGTACAATTCATTATTCATCTAGCAGTCATATACCCAGTCCTGTCAAATGTAAAGTTGTGTGTGACTGAGTGTTGTATGTGTGTTTCCAGAGGAATGGTTTATGGCCCATTCACACACACTTCACTCCCCATTGTGAATGTGGCAACTGTATGTGTGTGTGTGTGTGTGTGTGTGTGTGTGTGTGTGTGTGTGTGTGTGTGTGTGTGTATGTGTGTGTGTGTGTATGTGTGTGTAGGGATCAATGATTTTGAGGCCATTCACAGTCACTACACCTCCCATTGCTCTACTTTAGCAAGCCTGCTGATGTTAGTCATTTGAAATACCTCTTTCGAGAAGCTTTAACCCTGTAAGCTCTGTGGCGAGTGCGATAACTGTGTAATTCTTTAATATGATGTACTAGTTAGGTAGGAGTTCTAATCCCAGACATGGCAAGTGTGTGTGTGTGTGTGTGTGTGTGTGTGTGTGTGTGTGTGTGTGTGTGTGTGTGTGTGTGTGTGTAGGGATCAATGGTTTTGAGGCCATTCACAGATACTACACCTCTCATTGCCCTACTTTAGCAAGCCTGCTGATGTCATTCACCTTGAAATACACCTTTGGAGAAGGGCTAGCCCTATAAGCTCCATGGTGCGTGCAATAAGTGTGTAATGGTATAGTGTAACATACCTAGTTAGGTAGGAGTTCTAATCCTAGAAATGGCAACTATGAAACTCTGCGTGTGCATGTAGAAATTAATGATTTTGAGGCCATTCACAGTCATTACACCTTCCATTGCCCTACTTTAGCAAGCCTGCTGATGTCATCTACTTTGAAATACACCTTTGGAGAAAAGTTAGCCCTCTGAGCTCTGTGGTGCATGCCAAAAATGCAGAACAATGTAATAGCACTAACTACACAGCTATGGGTTTGAATCTCATCTGTGGCAAGTGTGTATCCCAAAGATTTTGGCCCCATTTACAGCCAGTACACATCTCAGAGCCTGACTTTAGCAGTCTTGTAGATATAATCCCCCTTACAAGTACCTGTTGCGAAGCCTAGACCATTTCCGGTCAGTGGTGCATGTGGTAAATGTATAACATAATGGTCTGTAAAGATTGTTAGATAGAGGTTTGAATCTTACCCACACCAAATATAAATGTGTGTTTAGGGTACAATTATTTTTGGGATCGCTCACCCACTACATCACCCAATGTCAGAATTTACAAGGGCTGGTGATGTTCCTCACCTTAGAAGTACCTTGGGACAACATTCATTCAATAAGCTCTGTGGCACATGCGATAATGCGGTAAACTATAGTAGCAATACATATTTAAGTAGGGGTTTGAATCTCAGCACTGGCAAGTGTGTGTGTCATCCTGTATTGTGTAATGACAGGATGCAATGTGTGGCAGGTTTTGCTAAATTATTATATTGAGGACCTACTATATGTCACAATGTCCACCTTATAAGGACAACATATGTCAAACAGCAGAGAGACTGGTGTAGACAATCCATAGCCCTACATGTGACATTATGGATCGGTGAACAATATAGGCAACCACTGTATTACTCAGAGAATGCTCTCCACCCATGTCTCATACACAAACACAAACACACTTGGTGAGGCAACAACCGCTGTATTGGTAGTTCCCTACATATTGCCCACAGATAGTAACCATGGTGTGATTGCAGTGGACTACATGCCTGTTGACCACATCACTGCCACTGACATCAGAATGTACTGTGATGTGTAACATCTCCTGACTGTGTGTTATCCAGCTAGTAAAAGGACATGGCACCCTGTTCCATCCCTACCATAGGTAAACAAATGCTTACAGTGGTCTTTTTGCTATGTTCCCCACTGAACACCTGCAACAACTGTAGAGTCTGCAAATGTAACCCACAAAGGGAATACCATGCCTTATACGCATGGCCTGTATGGACAGATGCTACTAACTCCATTGAATACCTGTATCATGCTGTAAATGTAGTTTTCTGTCTCTCTCTCTCTCTCACTCCCTCTCTGGTTGATGTGGAAAAGTACATCTGCTTTGCTTAGGTAGCAGCTTGAGTTTTGTAAGTGATGTTCATGATCAGCTGATGGCCTGTGCACGAATTGCAGTCCCCCACTTGCTAATTGCATGTGGAACAGCTGTGTTTTCATTCCTATAGCCAATTGCATACTAAAACAATAAGTGAGAAGGTCACTGAAAAACCAATCAGTAAAAACAAAATGAAAACTCCAGCAAAGCTAGAACTTCCACTAAGTGACACTCAGACCTCTTGTACCAGAGGCATATGGAATATATGCAAATGACCCTTATGAACATCAGGTGTTTCAGCTAATTGGCGATTCTGAATACCCATGACTGTTTTGTCATTTTAATGGACAATTTCAGTCAAGGGTCATTTGTGTATATCCCATATGCCTCTGGTACAAGAGGTTTAGGAGGTCACTTAGTGGAAGTTCTAGCTTTGCTGGAGTTTTCATTTTGTTTTTACTTATTTATAGCCAATTGGATGGAAACACACTCCTATAGCTAAACACTTCATGTGGGTGTTGGCCATTTTCCTTCACTGTGAGCAGGACTTCATGTGGGTATCTGACAAACTGCATCACAGAGGGTAGTTGGAAATTCCTCTTACAACATACACTGTGGAGACAGGCCAACAAACAGGAGGGGGATGTTCTAGACATGGGGACAGAATGTAAGTATTGCTCTTCTACATTTGAAGTAATGTTGGTTTAACAGAGTTTGTGTGGATATGGCTGTTCTACATGATTTAAAGTCTGGCATGACAGTGTTATGTGGTTGAGGAAACTCTAGGGCTATCTGCAGACTGGCCAGAGTTTGGAGTGTTACATGTGTTTTGTTACTCACACATTTCCTATCTTTAGAAATGCAGTAGCATACTCTGATGATTGCAGTCAGTATATGGTGACATCCATGTGAGTTACTGACTTCATATCCCTCAGTAGACATATATCACAACAAACCCTGTTACACTAGCAAATGTATGAGTTTATCAAAGCAACATGTCAATATTGGCTCTTTGTTTGTGCCTCCAACCCCAAGTCTGTCAACCTTTGTACATATGTCATGCAGTAAGAGGTACATATGTTCAGTACATCACTATTTACTGACATCATACCTGATACAAGCCAATGAGATAGACTGATAGACATGTTATGTATAGTAGGCCTTATATTTGAGGACAAAACCTGGACATTCTGTTGTAGTGTGTACAGTAGTGAGGTCTGTGTACTTATGGTGATTGTTGACAGAGTGTGTATTGTGAATCTGTAACTTGGCCTGTGTACAGACTGTGGTAGATATCATTGTTTTTGGTCCTGTTCTATCTGATGTTGCATGCCACTCCAGTGTATGGTACCTTATTGGCGTACATGTTTGTAGGGCCAGACCGACACATGTCCCATACCACAGTCAGGCATCAGACTACACTGTGTATTGGCCCAGTATATGTAGGGTTAGTGTGTGAGTGGCACATATGAGGATGGTGTTGTTCACACAGTCCATATACTGTAATATTAATTAGGCTTACCATATATGACTGTGGCTGTGTTCAGATTGGTTGTGGGTATGCACTTTCACACTAGTGTCTGTTACTCCATGCTTTTACATGCCTGTAGAGCCTGCTATATTTGAAAGTACATGTGTATTCCCCCCTAAGAAATGTAGGCCAGAGTTATGGCAGTCTGTCTGTAGTTTGCACAGTGCTTTGTGACATGTCTAGCAGCTCAGTGTATTTACCTAGTGTAATGTTATGTCCAGATATTTTTCAGATGTACTGTTGCTGGGGCACCATAACTGTTGTGTATTTCTGACAAAGCAGTGGGATGCTGTACATATGTATGTCACTAATTAGTGAGTAGTATGTGGGCTTGTGACCTCTGCTCCTCCGGTTAATATGTGTCAGGACAGACAGGAGTGTGTGAATGCATAAACTGTGTGAGCTTATCTATTCCAGTATTTTCGTGATATCCCCATTTACATGACTGTAAACATCCACTTTGTTAGACTTGGTCCACACGTCTTGCACTAAGGAATTCTGTGTATACCTCTGGACTGAACAGAGTGTGTCAGACTGTACACATTTATTGGTCATATCTCTGCTGTATTCCACAGGATCATTACTGTGATTTGTGTGGTACTGCACTATGATGATCATATGATGTCTGTCAGTAACTGATTGCGTACGTCAGTATCAGATGTGACTTTCCACATATTTCTGTTAAGACAACCCCTGTTACTGTAGCAAAATTCTGCATTTATTCCTGCAATACTTACATGACATCCCCTTGCACTAAGAGGTTGTGACTGTTGGTGCTGAGGTATGACTCCACTACATGTTATGAACATATGTTATACATATGTGTGTGTGTGTGTGTGTGTGTGTGTGTGTGTGTGTGTGTGTGTGTGTGTGTGTGTGTGTGTGTATATATATATATATATATATATATATATTGATAGCTAGATATATACAGATATATATATATATATATATATATATATATATATATATATATATATATATATAAAATACAGATATACATATAGACTATATATATATATATATATATATATATATATATATATATATATATATATATATATATATATACAGATATATATAAATACATATATAAATATATATGTGTATGCACATGTATACATATATCTACATCTGTATATATATATATATATATATATATATATATCCATATCCTTGTTATGTGTAAACATGAGTGTTGTATATACGTTCACAGATGTATCTCACCATATCTATCTAATATGTGTTTATATAGATATAACAACATACTGATTCAACACTATTTTCACTAACAAGTACTACACAATTGTAGAAGTCAAAGGAGTTGTTCACTACTATTCAGTATGCATACTGACAGATATATTGGAAAAAACAACAAAGTTTTTTATAGCTGTGATGGCTTAGTGGTTAACTGCTGTGACTATAGTATACAGCGTCCTGGTTTCAAGACCTGTAAGGACTGTTTATTTTGTTGCTAGGCAGAACAAGGACTGTTGGATACAGAGTGGTTAAAGCAGTTTTGAGCAGCTTTAAGTGGGTTTGTGTGGGTTTGCCTGACAGTAAGCGCTGCTAAGGTACAGTTAAATGAAAAGCCACTGACACCGTGTAGGCTTCTCTTATCAGTGCACATATCTGCTTAGCATTTATATTTAAGCAATACTTGCACCTGCTAAACATGGCTCAGCCCTGGTGATGAAATAGCATGGTAATGACATCGTTAATAAGTGTATTCAATTCTATGTACCTAACATGCTTCTATGTGCTGCCATTATAGTAGGAAGGGGTGTGAGTATACTGTCTGGGACACCTGAGTATATATGGCTAGTACAACAATCTTTTCCTTTTGTCTGTGTTTCATACACGGGTAGTATCCCAGGTTATATGCAATCACACTTGCATGTATTGTATCATTGCATTACTACTGTTAACAGTACTTTCCCAAGTAAGAGTAGATTGCAGATTGTAGTACTGGAACCAAACACCCCTGCATGCAAAGATGGACTCTGAGTCCTGACTATCATGTTCTTGATGTGTGAGCTGTGTGTCATTAAGTATTTGCTACTGGATATTGATCTGATGTGGATATTAACTGTAGACTACTGTGTGTATAGGACATGTCATTGAGGGCTGCTGTCATGTAGTAATGGCATACCTATCAGTGTCAGACGTCTATTTGTCAAAACATTCATCCTAATGCATAACCAGTTGGCTAGCTGATGTCTGTCTGTCCTCTGTACAGATGTGCAGATGTCAGGTATCCACCTTGGCTGCTTACAGGCAATCTATGCTTGACTGACACTGACATGTCTGCCTAGCTGTGTTATGAATGCCACAGCTAGGAAACCACACCCTGTATGCACCACATGCCATGGATACCTCAACTACACTACCACAGTCAACAGAACATACATGAGTACAGGTCTCCAAGACAGACACTGACCATGTTCTGTAATATATGCTGCATACATGTCAATTGGAGAACCTCACTGGCCCTCTGCAAGACGCAACCAGATGATTGGATGTTGCATTTAACTCTCACCCTGAGGATCACTCACGTGGCATCAGTTGATAGATGGCCTGCTGACAAATGGCAGGTGGCATGATACCACTGTACCCACATCCCCTACTCTTCTCATCTCTCCATGGACAATATCCTGGTACACACCTAGGAACACCTGCACCTATGGACCCCAGTACTGATAAATGTGTCAGTGTGCATTACTGAGAATAACAGTGTCTGTGTGTTTGTAAACCTGTAGTTGATAACAACCTGAGGGCCTTCTCACCCACTACAACCCCATTGCCATAGTTAGAAATGGCTGCTGCTGTAATGGACATTACATGTACCTTGTTACATTCTTCACCCTATGGGCTACATGGAGCTTGCAGTACTAGCACAACACTGTTGTACAAATGGGTAGATAGGCATGGGTTACCCTCTGAGTCCTGGCAAGTGTGTGTATGTGTGCAAGTGTGTATATTTGTAGGATACAGCATTCCGAGGGCACAGTCTCCTAATACAATACACCTTGCCATACAGTATAAGGGACAGTGATGTTGCTGACCATAGGAGAGCCATAACAAGCCATCACCCTACTATCCCTGTGGCATGTGCAATAGATGCATATCCCTGTAGTAGCACTCTTGAAATAAACAAGGGGTTGTATTGCAGTCCTGGTCAGTGTGTGATTGTGGGTATGTCAGAGTATTATCATGAGTTTCAGTGAGTACAATATCCAATGTGGGGTGTGGGTGCTGGGTATACTGTCTTTACACCATGGTACCCCCAGTACATGTCCCAAGGTCTACTGTATGGGGACCACTGTCACCATCAACCATACAGGTAACTGATTACACTATCCAGCCCAATGATGCATGTGCTGTGTGCTATCTATAATAGAATGGACTCACTGACAAGGTAGTTAGCACTGATAAACCCAGGTCTCTCAGATGTGTCAAGGACTGTTATGTGTTTGTTAATGGGTATGTCACACTATGTATTGTTCATAAATGACCAGTACATCCCCCATTACCATACTGTACAAGGCCTGGTGATGTTCTTCACTTAACAAGAAAAAGCTGTGTGGTGTATGCAATTAAGGCCACACAAATTAGTAGCAATAAGTGCCTAGGTAGAGGTTATACTCTCAGTGTTGCCAAGTAAGTGTGTGTGTGTATGTGAAGGGATCTACTTCAGTTTGCAGAAAATAAATGTCCCACGAGGTCATCTGTCTGAGAACTGACTGGCAAATGCTAACATTTCAAAGATATCATCTTGTGGAAATTCATTCCATTAAAACTAGTAGTAAATGTGTAAATGCCCTCTTTCCCACTGTATAGCTGTACAGCGATACTGGGGTTGGTATATATAGTTGGGTGTGGATGTTGTGGACACAGCCACCATCATTGGGTTTATTGTTGTGTGTATCCCCTCGCTTGGTCAGCTGTAATACTGTACAGTTTATGTTAACAGGTTAAGTAGTTGTCAATCACACCATCTGCGGTTCTACACCACCCCACACCCTCCAAAGGGTAGGGCTGTGCCACCCACACCAGCACACCTATGTTTACCAAGTCAAGGATTGCACTACATTGGGGAAGGGGACATATATCCTGTCAGTACCATTGTCAATGACATTAAACTAGCAGACTGATTATTTACTGATGTGATGTTGTGCCTATTCTGTCTTGGTGGAATGACATAGGCTAAAATGGGTTCACTGCAAAAGTACATACATCCATGTGTACAGTATTCTCTGTGTATTGCATCAACACCAAAGCCTCTGTGTGTGTGTGCTATACACAAACATGTGGTGTGTACCACCCAGTACCTTTACCACTGTCCACTGTAGAAGGGCTGCTGACATCAGCCACCATGCAATCACCTGTATACACCCCTCAGACATATCAGCCATGTGGCACATGCAGTAACTGTTATACAGACCTGTTAATTGTGTTCAGCTGTACCCAGGATATGGCACAGTCAAGGTGTCACCACTGTGCCATACCCCTTATAGGAAACAACAGCAGACCAACATCCTGCTGACACATACACACCTACAACACAAACTGAATACATTATGGAGACCACAATCAGTCAGTGTTAATAACAGCTATAATGCATCATGGCTGGACAGCTACACATCCTGACATGTAAGCATTAAACTTTAGTGCAGAAAACATGTTACACAACATTACATTGGTACACCTTAGTACATTCACTCTATGCATCATAACCATATTAGCCTGTCCCTGCATTGATGTTATGGATGACAGGGATGTGGCACAGGTATCATTATATGCACAGGGTGTGTTGTGGGTTTGCCAGAGACCTAGGCTGAGCCATTTGATTGACATCATGTGTGTGTGTTATGGGGTTTCATTATTAATTGGGCTGTACAGATGTGGTGGTGTGTAGGTATGGGGTTGCCCTAGCTGTGTTGGGGATGTGTATGTGTATGCATGCACACAGTTCTGCCATGTGGCTGCCCTGTACAGGGTTTGTTGGACAGCTGCAGACTGTACATGGCAGGGTGTGCAGTTCACTATCTCCAGCCATGGACACATGAACTGTACCTGCCAGTGGTTCCATGGGCACTAGCAGGTACAAGGCCAGATATGTTACTCTCCCCTGATGATGACAAATGTCTGCTGGATCTGGGTCCCTCTTGGGATAGGCCAGGGCCACGTGCATCTGGCCTGCTATGTTGTGATGTAGACAGTGCCCCCTGCAGTGCTGGTGCTGGTACTGCCACTACAGGAGTGGCTCTGACTTGTTGCACATCCACGTCGACCTTCACCTGTTGGTACTGCTGACCTACGTCCACATGGCTGTCACTCTACTCCCACCATATGCTTAAGCACAGACATTGCACGGTCAAGGATTCCCACCATCTCACCCAACTTTCTATCCAGGACCTCGGCAAAATAACGGTGGGCACCTGCAAGATCATGAATGTTGTCAATAACAGCAGAATAAGTAGCCCTGTAGAGCCTCAGACCCTGTCTGGTATAACATTCCATACATGCCAGTGCCTCCATGATGGCCTGAAACATACTTCTGGTGACACCTGCTGTGGCACTTCTGCCAGGGGAATGATGACCAGCAGCCCTCCTATGAGCACCCAGGTAAATCTGCCTGTGTGGTACCTCGCCGGTCATCTGGCTATGGCTGCTGTGTCCAAACACATTTGCCATAGTCACCACACTGTCCTGTCCCATGCCACCACCCACCAACTGTCCCTCATCTATGGCCACTGGTGATGGGGTATGTATAGGCAATGTGACTGTGTGTGGGGATGGAGTGGTTAACAGTGGGATGTCAACTGATGGCACAGCTTCAGCCCCTGACAACATTGCCTGTGCCTCACCATACCTATCATTATTGTCAGAATATGTATGGACACTAACATCATTGTCAGAGTCTATATGGAAATTAACATCAGTTTTCCTGCAGGAGGGACCCTGACCCACCTTGCCACCTGTGAGGGGAAAACAAGAAATGTAATTTAAGACCTGTATGTTATTGCTTAACTGTATGCACTCACACACACACACACACACACACACACACACACACACACACACACATACTTACAGATGAGGTTGCACAAAGATATTACACACAGACCTCTCATTACCCAACTGTCAACATACATGACATATGGCACTCAACAGCATGCACTGCAGCAATAGACAATCCATGTTACCAACATTATACATCTCTGTGATGCATGAGTTGTGTCAGTAGGTGATGCCCTTTCCCCTGGAATATACTGCACCCATGTACACAGTATTGCTGTGCACCTGTTCAGCACCCTGTCATGTACTGTGCACCATACCTCACAGGTGTACACGCCATTACTGAATGTGTATATGTGTGTCAGTTATGTTTGCTTTGTTGCTCACAGCCCCTATGTGTTTGTCTGACACAAACCTGGGATGATATGAGGACAGATGTCAATAGTGAATGGCTGATGTCTGATTTGCAGATCTCATCATCAGCAGTGCATGTATGAGCAATAAAATACAATTACACTGACAACCTTCAAAGCTTACTGTGGCTATAAGGAGTGTACACACCCTTATTGACATGGCACCCTCTTCTCTGATATGCCATAGGGCCACAATACTGCATATGTTAACATTACACAAACCTGATATGCGACATATGATCTGTGCAATCAAATGCAGTATCAAACAAATGTGTTAGCTGTGCAGATGCTGATTGAGATGCATACAATATGTGGGGGCATATGTGTGCACACCCTTAACATGATGGTTTGTTGCATCAACTGTTAAGTGTACTACAGCAGTCACTATTCCTGGAAGAGGTATACTAGCATGGCCCATCTGCACTTACCAGTATTTGGTCACTCCACCCTACAAATGTCCCCCAACTCTGCCAGACTGCAAGGTCAACTCATGTGCACAGCTCTTGGAGGTCTCACAGTGCCTTCACTATTGCTGTGGAGTTAGGGTTATGTCTGTCACAATTCATGACCTTGACTGTGTGCAGTTACAGCCATTCTTAGTAAGCTTGGGATGTCTGCTTCAGTTCACTGTTGTGCTTCAGGATGATACCCCTCGCCATCCTCAGCCTTTTTGCAGATGCTTGACAACTATGGGCCACACATGAGTGTCATTTTGCAGTGTCCCAAATTCAGAACACCATGTTTACCGGCCTAGTCCCTGCTAATGAATGGCAAACATACAGGTGTACACTGGCACCAGCAAGGTACAGATGAGGATGGTGGGCCTGAGGTGGAGTGAGGTGTCGCTTGTGCAGCATATGTATCTTTATTAATACTGTCTGTAGGTTTTGAACTTGGTCTTGGAAGAGGTATACTAGCATGGCCCATCTGCACTTACCAGTATTTGGTCACTCCACCCTACAAATGTCCCCCAACTCTGCCAGACTGCAAGGTCAACTCATGTGCACAGCTCTTGGAGGTCACACCATGCCTTCACTATTGCTGTGGAGTTAGGGTTATGTCTGCCACAATTCATGACCTTGACTGTGTGCAGTTACAGCCATTCCAGTTTGCAACATGTGTCATCATCTGTCTTGGATGGCATCTGTTTATTTTCTGTATTAATGTTGTCCCATACTTCCTCGTCACATACATGACTGTCTGCACTGTTTGCCATGGTATATGCAATGGTAAGGTAAGGCTACATCTCCCACTCCTGAGTGCTATCTGTTGGCTATGGGATCGATTCCATGGTTTGTAAGATGTGTGCAAGCCACGAATGCTTCTGTTGTAGTGAGTGGGCAAATGTCATGGACATACGTCTTGGACAGCAGACCATTTCTTGGTATGACATTGAGGACTTGTACTTGATGGAAAGTGCATACTCATGAAGAGTGAATGCTGTCAGTACCTCAAAAGCTGCTTCCACAATAGGTTATTTGGAGTGTGTGCACACATATGCTTCCAATGTTTGTCAAGGTATGTATTCCCCATATTTGCTGTCCTAACATAGGATTCCATATTACACATTCATTGCTCATGTTAGGATCACATTACAGGTTGTAAGGGTTCTGGAATGTGGTATTGTGATATGCCATTGTGTAGATCTGTAACAATTGCTATTGTAATAGTGGTATATACACTGTTGTAGCCACTGAATAATGGTAATGTTTCAGACATGTTCCTACTGTAGGCCATTTGTCCCACCATTATATTCATCTCTGTGCACACATCTTGCTATGACAGGTTGTAAGTTATATTGCAAGACTCTTACATACCCTTCAGATATGCCATCATGGTGATCACTGTGATGCAGTGTAGTTAACAACAACATTAAGTGAACATGTACAGCATGCATTATGGGTAGGTGTGTTAAATGCGTGCATGGCATGGTCATAACATGACCGGTGTATTGGCAAACCTGAACAAAAAACACCATACTCACCAGCTACAGCCTGCTGCCCCAGAGGTATATCAGAGTGAATTACATAGTTGTGTGAGAGATGAGATGTCAGTAGCCACACCTGTGGCATTGGAACAGGGTGGGAGCAGCATTTCAGTACATCAACAGTACAAACCCACAATACTACAGATTATGCACATCTGCTTATTACTACTCTGCAGCAACAGACTATATATATTTTATAAAACACCACTCCATGAACTAACTCACCAAAGAAAGAAAAAAAAAACAGACTGAACAAGTGGTCACCATCCACTTTTACTGTGTTCCTAGTACTTCGGCATCAAGCCTTCCAGGAAATAATCATGCACAAGAATGGTGTACTTTATATACATTTCACTACATTCATTATTCAATTCAATTATACAATAATTGATCAATTAATCAATGAGTCAAGAAAATTAAAATCTAAAGTGCATCCTGAGCAGTAAAGTGCTTCAGAAACATTCAAAGTGCATCAAAACATATAAAGTGCAGCCCCTTACATTCCTATTGCATTTAACATTATAATTTAAGAAGTTGATACAAAAGCACTTCTGCATCTCTGGATTAACAAATACTAAAACGTTGTGCCCTACAATGATTGATCAATTAATCAATTAACCAATGAGTCAAAAAATTAAATCTAAATTGCATCCTGAGCAATTAAAATGCTTCAGAAACATTTAAAGTGCAAGTTCATACAAAAGCACTTATAAATCTCTAGATTAACAAATACTAAAACATTTGCTGTAGAATAGTTGATCAATTAGTCAACGAGTCAAGAAAATGTAAATCTAAAGTGCATCCTGAGCAATTAAAGTGCTTCAGAAACATTTAAAGTGCATCAATAAAATGTTTAAAATGCAACCCCTTACATTCCTATTGCATTTAACTTAATAGTTTAAGAAGTTCATGCCAATGCACCTATACATCATTAGATTAACAAATACTTAAATATTTAAATATTTTACCCTATACGTATAAATCATTCATCCTATATATCTATGCATATATAAAATAATGCATACTAAAACATTTCATCCTATACACGTAAATCTAACTCCATATTATGCCCATGGGGGCCACAAAGTTCCAAAATTAATAATATATCTACTTTCCATCCTTAGCAAAATGCTCCCATATTCCATGCCTTGTACTGCATATGGTTTGTTTAAAACAGAAAAAAAAAATAAACTGCTAGTGCTACCATTGTGAACAGCGTGGAAATGCTGGGCCACATGACTATTAAGCCTAACATGCCTCACATCCCCCAAATGCTCCATAATTCTTCTTTTCACCATTCTTCTGGTTTGGCCTGTATACCACTTTACAGGTAGACAATCACATCCAATGGCATAAACAACCCCACGGGTACTGCAATTGTAAGATCCCAGGGCAATGAACTTCTTTCCATTAATCAAAGTACCTGAACTGTTCTTGACTTTGTCACACACCTACTGCTCAGGATGCACTTTAGATATTAATTTTCTTGACTCACTGATTAATTGATCAATTATTGTATAATTGAACTGAATAATGAATGTAGTGAAATGTATATAAAGTACACCATTCTTGTGCATGATTATTCCCTGGAAGGCTTGATGCTGAAGTACTAGGAACACAGTAAAAGTGGATGGTGACCATTTCTCCAGTTGTTCAGTGTGTTTTTTTCTTATATATATTTTATCTCACATATGCATGATGAGAATTTACAGATGCAGATGGATAAGCAACAGTGGTCTACTGATGTGCCCTGTGGCCTTACCTGCATGCTCCTCGTACATTGTGTGGGTAGCACCCACCTCCACAATGCTATCAGCTGGTTCTTGGCTTTGCTGGTGGGCAGGTGCCCCAAGGCTGGCGAAGAGCTCCTCAGCATGTGTCGGGGGGGGGCTGGATGGCATGACCCCCACCTGTGGCTAGCTGGTCCCTCCAAACTGCAGCAGCATGCTGACAGGTGTGGCGGATGAGGTCAGTGCAGCATTGTTGGACCTGCTCATAACTGCGGTTATGCAGGCTGACATCGTTTACCCTGTGGACGAGCTCGTTCCATAGGACAGTCCTCTTCTGCAGATCATGGGCTGCATGGCCAAAAAGGGTTTGGTGGTGCTGCACCAGGTAGTTAATGACAACATCATTTTTTCTGGGGGGAATACACTGGAAGGCGCTCTCTAGACATGGTACCTGAAAGACATAAAGAGAAAAAAAAGGTCTGAGGACCTCATACAGCAAGGATATAATAGTTGTTAATTGACATCTCTGTCTCCCCCCACCATATCTGCAACAATAATCTGAACATACAACTCAATGGGTATGTTTATAGCAAACTTACTGTTGGGACATATATCGTATTGCAACACAAATATTGAAATGTGTTTCTAGTCATGTTCCATGTTGAAATATTATCATTGGTGGCCTGTTGGTAACAATGTCACCTGCATGCCATTGTAAGGGCCACTATGGTTCCATATATGCATGTGTTCTGTTTGTTATGCGACTGCTCCAAATCTGGTGTTTTGTGTTAATGGGGATATCTATGCATGCTGTTATAACTAATGCTGGATTGTGTGGACTGTTACTACCCACATATGTTCTAAAACTGTGACAAGATAGCATGTTTAGGAAGGTTGCTCCCAGCAGAACCACCTCTCCCACCTCATCTGGCCATGCTACCAGGCCACAGCACATCTGGGACCCACCCTGGGACCTCATCATCTGCTGGTTCTGCACTACATTCGGGTGGAACCACCTCAGGGGATGGTGCTTGTCAACCGCCTGGGAGCACACACAGACAGGATCCTGTCACCTGAAGTCAGATCCAGGGTCTGGTGCATAGGGATCTCCACAGGGAATTGGGGGATCTGCTACACCACCTTGATGCCCTCGATACACAATTACAGGGTCCGCATGTGCCTCCTGTTCAGCCCCCAGCTCAGCCACCTTCAGGGCTGTAAAGGTGCAGTGGTGACTGCTCATGGGTGGGGACCTTGGTCTCACTGTTTCCATTTGGGGGCACATGGACTTCCACTTTCCAAACACCCCTCCCCATCCAAGGTGTTTACCCCCCACATGTGTCATATACCACCCCTATATGCTGTCTTGTCTGTCTTCCAACCCAACCTACCTTTCCAAATATACCTACTATCTTTCCTCAACATCCCACTCTCACCTTCACAAACAAAGGACAATGTGTTCCCAACATGAGTTTTACAGCAGACATAACTGTCCATTTTGCACCCGCTTACAACTGTACATATGTGTGTATAGATATGTGTGATGTTTTTTCAAACATATCGTGCAGCACAGTCATTCAACAGTAGGGAAAATATATATATATATATATATATATATATATATATATATATATATATAAATATATATATATATATATATATATATATATATATATATATATATATATATATATATATATATATATATATATATATATATATATATATATATATATATATATATATATATATATATATATATATATATATATATACATATGTGTGTGTGCAGACATACACACACACACACACACACACACATATATATATATATATATATATATATATATATATATATATATATGTATATACATATATATATATATATATATATATATATATATATATCAAAATACATATAGATGTATACATATATATCTATATATACACACACACACACATACATTCATAAATCTACATATATAAATACATTTTCCCTACTGTTGAATGACTGTGCTGCATGACATGTTTGAGAAAACAAATGGCTTAGTAGTATATCACTTTGGCTATTGTGTGCAGGGTCCTGGGTTTGAGACTTGCAAGGGCTGATTAATTTGTTGCTGGGCAGAACAGGGGCTGTTGGAGACAGAGTGATTGAGGCACTTTAAAGCAGTTGTAAGCAGGTTTGCGCGGAGCTAAGAGACGCCTACGTGAGCTCAGCTTCGCTTACACCTGTTTGCAGCTGCTTAAACCCACGCTAATTTCAAATAAAGAAAAGAAAAAGGGAGATAAGAAAGTGGTGAAATTGAGGCAAGCAGGGAACAAACAAGAGGAGAAACATATAGGGATGTGCAGGACGGGTGTAGGAAAGGACCATAGCTCTGCATTTCTTTGGCAGCAACAGCTGCTTTCAATGTGGGCAATTTAGAATTTGGAGTCTCACACCCTGCAGGGAGGTGTGTGGGCATCATACAATACGGATGATTGATAGGTTAGAGTGTGTGATGGGTACATGTCTCTGGGCAAAATGCAGAGCTATGTGTGGGACGTGATTTTTTTTTTTGGGACAGATGCCCTTTTTTTTTTTTTAAAGTGAGAGTGGGATATTAAGGAAGGATTATAGGTAAGTGTGGTGAGGGAGGTTTGGTAGGAGAGGTTGCATTTGCAGAAAGACAAGACAGACAAGACAGCAGACAAGGGTGGTGTATGACATATGGGGGGTAAACACCTTGATGGGGAGGGTGGTTACGAATCCGAGGCTCATGAGCCTCCCAGATGGTAGTAGTGGCACTGATGTCCCCACCCGATGGCAGTCACCACTACTCCTTCACAGCCCTGAAGGTGGCTGTACTGGGGGCTGGGCTGAAGGGGCCACCTGCCCTTCTAGCTATGCCAGCCTGCCCTCCACCTCATGCAGGCGGTCATCCAGCTCTGTCTGGATGACACTGCGCACCATGCCACAGACCTCATCCTGGGTGATAGCATCCTCACTGCACCCACTTGCATGGGGGGGATGAGCCCCATCCTCTGCAGCAGTTCCACTCAAGGGTGGTGCAGGACCAGCAGATGAGGGAGGTCTGGGTTGGGTCCCAGACATGCTGGGACCTGGTGCCTCGGCCAGGTGGGGTAGGAGAGGCGGATCCACTGGGATCTGCCTTCCCATATGTGCTATGGTGTGGAAATTAACAATGAATATTGGTTAGTCATGCACAACACATTACAACATTATTCAAAATAGCATGTGTGGGTTTTCCCATTTACCCCAAACAGTGGACTTATAACAGTGCCATAGGAAACAGAACCCATGCATATATGGAATGGCATTCAGTGTTGCAACAGCATGCCAGTTAGTGGTATGTCAGGCAGGCAATAACAATGATTATTCAACAGGGAATATTAGTATGCACACAGTTTAAACAATGATAAACCAAATGGAACAATGGTCCCAACAGTAGAGGTTTATTTAGGAACATACCCATGTTGGTTTCAGTGTGATGGTTGGATCAGTTGAGTGGTGGGGGAAGGGAACAGATTCAATTGACAACTGCTATCAAGTATATTTGTCAGTACACTACTCTACATTCTGACCACACTTACACTCTACCTGGGCCATGGGGCTGCTACAGTGCACCAACAGCTGTATATATCAACAGAGCAATTGTAACCTTATTTTAGTTATACACATCATACCTGTTTCTATACCAAATTATTTACATGTGGGCCCTGTGCATATGAACTGTGTGCACATTACATTGCTGTTTCTACACATATTTCAGATTCACATATTAGTTGCAGGCCCTTGAGTGTATGCTGTGCCTTTGACATAAATCTACTGTGACATTCTCTGTGTGCAGGTTTCTTGGCAACTGGGGCAACTCTCCATGACAGTGTGACACTTGAGGGGCTTGTCTGGGCCTTACTGCAGAGTGTGGATGTCTAGCTTGCATCTATTTGTAGGACTGGGGATGATCAACACAGTAATTGTACACCTTTCATAGTTATACTCATTATACTAGTATTTCTATTCAGATTTCTTTACCTGTGTGCCCTGTATGGAAAATGTATGCATTGCAGTACATTACTTTTTCTATTCAGATTGCAGTTTACAATTGTAGAACCAGACTGACATGTTAGTGGTGGTCCCTGGATTCGAACCATGGTGTGTGTGCAAAGTTGAACTACAGGCCTAGTCCTTTTCAGACTGAGCTACTGTGGAGATGTTGTGTGTTGCTTGTGCCATTTCTATCTAGTACATATTTTTGTGCACAGTACTTTTATTATGACATGTTGCATTATTTGTTTCCCATTTTCAGTACAAATTATGCATACACAACAGACATTGGTGTCACTGTTTGAGAAACGTGCACACTAGCTGGATTGTACATTTGACTGTTTTACAACTACATATTGTAATTTATATTCCTGAGTACACAGTGTAGGTTTTAAGTCTGCACCTGTTAGTGTTACACATTTTTCAGTACATTCACAGCTACATGCATCTGAAATTGAAAGGTTAACAAAGGATGATGCTGGCAAACAAGTAAAACACATTCTGATGGAAATATGTACTGTTGCTTTTTCAGTTATTTGACATGCCCATTATAAAGTATGCAGACAAGCAGTGCTAAATCAGTTCACCTCAGTTAATGCATTCTGCATGGCATACACATTTTTATTTTCAGGTATAAGTGAGATGACACACATCAGTGTTTGGGATCACCTTTATTAGTTCTGACATACATATCTGTGTACAACTCAGAAATCCACAATTACTATTCATGCATGATCTGCACAGGGGAATGCTTTTCATTTCTAAGTGTTACAGTAGCCCTGACATGACACTTTCTTGGCAGATTCAGGCAGACACACTCATACATATTCTAATATTCATCTCCCCCCATATTGTACCTTGCTTGCTACTGACATCTGTATTACACAGTGGCTGGGAATACTCCATTGTAATGCTGGCAGCCTGACACAGGCATTTATTCCTCACTTTTACAGCACAATTATATATACAGGCAGTATTACCATTACTATATTTTTTATTTCTTACTGCTAATATTAGGAGGTATTCTATACTCACCATACTGTCGATGCAGCCGGGCCAGTCACTGGGAATCAGCCTCAACATTCTGGGACCTCTCTGCAACAGCTGTATGGGGAGACATGCACATTAATCACACCTACACAGTCACAAGTTGAAGTTTTTCCATACCTAGAGATATGGGACATTCTGGGCTTGGGCTTCTTGGACCCACTGGTCCAACAGTGCACCCCTCCTCCACTTCAGGTCATTATGGTGGTGACATACCTGCTCACCAGTCCGGGGTATGCCAGTGGCACTGGTGAGATCAGATGCAGGCAGGTTTCAGGCCTCCACTTTGTACTGGGAGCCCTGGTACTGGCCCTGCAGCAGCCTGCTGCCATGGTTTTTAATAGGAGCCCAACCATGACCCTGGACTCCTGGATGCATCAGTGTTGTGCTGGGAAGTGAACACCTTCACCTGCACCAGACATTTTGGTCCTGCTGTGAGCAATCCCAAATGATTATGGCTGTATTTCCACCTGTGTGGTTTAAATAGGGCAGTTTTCCTGCGCTTTTTCTTGATTGGCCGGTTTTAATATGCTGAACTATGCTTAGCTCCACACAAATCTGCATAGCAATGCTTAAACCAGGTAAGCACAGCTGAAAGCTGGTAATCAATGCTTACACTAGGAAAGCATTGCTTAAATCTATTTTTTTTCATTAAATTTATAAAATACTTTTTACAGTTAGATTTTACATATTCCCACCCCTACTGTGCTATACATGAGCCATATGATTGACATCTATAATTCAAATTCCTTAAAAGTTTTTAAATAAACTGGTAAAGGGGGGATTCGAACCAAGCATGCTCTACATGCTAAACCATGGCAATACCACTATGCTATAGCAGCTTGATAATGTTTCATATCACAGTAGCACTTGTCTATCATTTTCATGATTTTAGCCAGACTAAGCATAGCGGCGCGCTACACAAACAAGCTGCACACAGCTTACATTTCAGATTTATTTGATGAAAAAAAATATTTCTTTTGTATTTTTATTGCTTTCCTCTTACCCTACTGCTTCCATGCATATAGGGCAAGAGTGCATACATTCGGGGGTGTGCACTTAAAGGCTGCTGCCTTCTAGGTGTTTGTGTTTGCTTTTTTTTTTTTCAGTGTCAGCAGACAATGAAATGTTAGCTACTTACATTTCAGTGTCTGCGGACACTGGTTTAGTATATAATATTAGAGCCAGGCTCTAATATTATATACATTGAAACTCGTCTGTGTCACAAAGTGCCGTATGGCACTTTCTGAGTGAAGGGGTTGTGTTAAATGTGCAGGCACTGCTGATACATGCCCCCTGTGCTCATTCCTGGTTCATGTCCATTTAGATTAAATAGTAGCGCGCCTTCATACATATGCAAGGTGCGCTGCTATTCTAAATGGACACGAACTACTCCATGCAAGAATAGTCTTATTCTTGCACAGAGTTTTTGTGAATCCTGGGGAGAGTCTTTGTATGTCTAGAAATAACCTGACCACCACTTTCCCAAGTACATCCTGCATTTAGTCAGTTTTCAAAATTGTTATTAACAAAATATTAATCCACCCCCAAAAAGTCTTCCCCTCTCTTTCTACTTTCTTCACTTGATATTTCAGATTTGTAAATAATGCGTACAGTTACATATATCTTGAATTATCAGCTATATTAACTCGGCAGCATCAACAAGCAAGATGCAGATATGGACTAACATTTCTAGAATATGTCTGTTGTCACCAAGGACATTGAAATAGTATCTACGTAGGATGATTTACAATGCATATAATTTCTGAGTTTGATTGTTCAAGTATGTTCTTGTGGAAACTATGCAGCTTGTTTTGCATATATGCTTTCGTGAACTTATGTTTCCTGAATCATTTAGCCTATATTACTGCTTATATTGTCACATGTATTATATATCCTATATTACTGAGCAAATTGTTCAACATATGTGCTTACCAGCCTAGCTTGCAAATGATCCATTTAGATTAGAGCTTTACTCTAGCAAAATAAATGTCCAAAGACTGGCTTTACATTTTTTTCTTTCATAATTAGCTAGTGTTACAACCCTGTTTTAGATAGATGATGGTCAGATTCAGAAAGAGTTGCTCTCAGTGCAAGTCTGCCCTGACTCCAAAAGACTTTATCTCAGTATAAGTGACTTTCTTTGTTGTAAGGCCTATCTATAAACATGTTTACTGCAGGGATTAGATTCCAATACACCTGCTCTTTGTGCAAGTGGTCACTTACACTGAGAGCACGTCTTTTGGAATTGGGGTCAATGTGTTATAAAATTAGGATCTCAACCTGGACCTGTACGGAAATACCTTTCTAAACCTGGTCTCACAAAATTGAATTCCTTGAAGTTAAAAAATTTACTATAATCTCCCTGCTTAGCAAACATATTTTAATTTGCCTTATTGAAAAATTAATCAGTCATTGTACTGGAAGCTTTACCATTAATTTTCCCTGAATAAATGTCCTTTGTGACAAACATTCATTAAAACATATAGTCTTATTTTTTAAATTTGCTCTACTTTTTAAATGACTTGCATTGCAATACTGTGAAAGTTAAGTGACAAAATGTTTATTCACAAATATGCCTATGTTACCCCACAGAGGAATTCCACGTATTTTTAAATGTAAGTTCTCAGTGGAATTTTTATCCCATTTATGCCTTCATAATGCTCATCACTAATATTGGAAATAATGGCACATACATGCATGGGACTGTATGAGCAATGCAACACAACCCCCATAACAATTTAAACCTGAAGGCATACTAACAATGAGGATCGTATTCATTCAGTCTGTCTGATCCAAAGTATGAGTCCTTGAGACACAGCTCTGATCTCATCCAGCAAATGTAATGCTCTAGCCTTGAGCCCTTCAAATCTTTCCTTTCCATGATGTCTGGCTCTTTCCTGACTATTCCAGATCTCATTTGCCTCCTTCTGAAGAACAGCAAGATTTGGGTAGACAAGTGCTCCACTTCTAGAAAAAAGTATTTTTGACAGTTTTTTGACAGAATTTGAGTAGTTATTAGAAAATTAGACAGTATATTAGCCTTTTTAGGTTTAGATCTCAAAATCCTTAAAAGTTTTTGATGACTTTTCTGATATCTTCTCCCTTCATTCTGGTTGGCACTTTTTGCCATTTTCCTTATTATTTATTTTATTTATTTATTTTACATTTGTTGAGTGGGATAGTCCAACTGGATACATGTCCCTTTTCAGCGGAGGCCAGGGGGAAAGCTCTAACGTAGCACATACAGGAAAAATCACAAAATGATTACAAGTTACAAACAGATTTACCTGTTCCAGTTGAGCAAGCAGGTAATATAATCATACATTTTTAAAATAGTGTTGACACATTGACTAGGCAATGTAACATGATTACAGACTATGAAGGAGGATCTAGTCAGGGTTTGAACACGGACATAGCCAATGAGGTTTAAAGTATAGCTTGTGGCTTTTTTTGAACTGAGTAAGAGAGGGTTCAAGAGTAAGATCAGCAGGAAGAGAGTTCCACGTTTTGCCAAAAGAGTCCCCAGCAGAGTTGTTGATTTTGTATGTTTGAACCAGTAGTTTATTAGAAGAGCGAAGTGACCTGGTTGAGAACTTTATGGGCAATTATAAGCTGGTTGTACTGAAGTAGGCCAGGCCATTCTAGCCACCCCAGAAGATTTAGGTTGTGACAGTGGTGGTTCCTATAGGCTGTGCCTGTTACAAATCTAGCAATATGGTTATAACAGCTGGAGAGTTTGCTAATAGTGGATTTTTTCAAATTAGTGAGTAGAGGGGAGGCATAGAGAAGAATGGAGAGTAGATGGGAATGAGCAATAACAGTCCTAGCAAATGAAGTAAGGAAAAGTTTGATCTTATAGAGGGAGCCAAGTTTTTTGTTAATGGTTTTGATAGTTTGATTGACATGGATATCAAATTTGAGGATGTTGTCAATTGTGATGCCTAAGAGGTTGGTTTGTGCATCTGAGGAGATAATGGTAACATTATTAGATTTTATGGTAAAGAGTAGTGAGGAAGACTTACAAGTGGGGGAGAAAAGAAGCAAATTTGCTTTGTTAGGGTTTAATATCAACTGACAGTTAGAGAGCCAGTTTTCAACTATATTGAAAGTATTCTGGGTTATTGTCATTAGATCTGTCACGGAGGTGACAGAACAAATCAAGGTGGAGTCATCCGCATATTGGATACAGGTAGCATTTGGGATGATAGTGGGAATATCATTAATAAAGAGAGAGAAAAGAAAGGGCCCTAGTATGGAGCCCTGGGGGACACCTAGGGTGATGGGTAGATTGGTTGTTAGTTTGTCCTGCCATAGGATGGCTTGTTGTCCACCACACAGGTAAGATTGGAACCACTGAAGTGCATGGCTATTTAGTGAGAATGCCTTAAGGGTGTGCATGAGTATTTGGTGGCTGGCCATATCGAAGGCCTTGGAAAGATCTAAAAAAGAGGGCTGAGAAAAGCTTGCTATTATTTCAGTTATGGTTTATGGTGTTAGAGAAGGATAGAAGGGCTGAGGTGGTACTGTGGTGTGGTCTAAAACTGTGCTGAGAGTTAGCCAACAGCTTATTCTGGGTAAGATAATGCATAAGTTGTTTATGGACACACTTCTCCATAATTTTAGCCAATGGTGACAGAATAGCTATGGGTCTAAAGTTTGACATTTCAAAGCAGTTGCCTGCTTTATGGAGTGGTATTACATGAGATATTATATATATATATAAACACATAAACACACAAACACATAACTGTCTCATCAGTGAGCAAACTGTCAAATTAGCAAATGCAAAAGCAACAGTCTTTTTGAAATCATATCTAAAAAGATTGAAAAACAAAAAAAGGCCAACATTTTTTTTTTCTTTGGAGGGGGACCCCATTATTACAATGTATAGAAGGCATTGTATCTTCACTGCTTAATTGGTAAATATTACGTATGTATACAAGGCATTGTATCTTCACTGCTTATTAGGTTACCTGCAATAATCTCTTGTTATCTGCCTTTCTAACAAAGAAAAATGTTGTTTGAAAATGGGAGTATTTTAACTGCAGACTCATTTTCTCATCACAGTTTTATTTAAATAAAGCATTTGCATACTGATGTTTCCTTTGTCACTCTGAAATTTCTAATGTTCAGTTTGACAACAAAGATAAAACGTAAGAGATTTACCTTTTAAAATAAAAGACTATGCCCAGAATCTTCAACAGTTTCTGAAATCTTTGTAGTATCTGAATTTAGTGAGAAGAGTCACAAGTCATTTTTAGCTTCTGTTCTCATACATGGACACCAATGAAATATTTTTGGTTTAACATGTCAGGCAAGTTTTATGTTTAGAACAGTCACATACCATACACCATATGGTATTCTACTTTGCTATCTCTGATCATGATAAAATAAAATATGAGCAGTGTAATATCTTATCATTTTATAATTGCACACTGCATGGTACTATGTTGCCTAGGAATGAAACTTTTAATTTTAGTATAGAATGAGATATGATGGCATTATAAAATATAGCTCAACTGTGGTATTATAGTTAGCAGATTCGTATATTTTTAATTGTATGATTATTCCAAACTTGCAAAAAAAAAAATAACCCTGTGCCTTTTGTTGATCCTTTTAGAGTGCTTTATTCTTACAATGCTACAAGAAGTTTAAATTGAATAACAGCAAATATGATATACTTTTTAATAAGGAACTTAAAAGGACCTGATCCAGAAGGTAACATTGAATTAACCTGTTTTTTATGTCACATGCCTACTTGCTGCTAATAATTAATGGTATCATTGACCTGTTATAGATTGTATTTGATAAAAATGTATTATTCATGTGTGCACTCTCAGTATAAATATCATTTTAATAGGATTATTTATTGTATAATATACTCACTTCATGGCTGTCAAAATAAAATATTTTGTAAAACTTTTTTCCAGACAATAATACACAAATACAAAAATCCATGCACAGACCTACATGTATATATACAAATGCACACAGACAAACAAACACCCAATAACCATTTTAGTCATGAAAATGTGAAAATGTAGAAAAACATTATCTGCCCTTGCAGACAAACTGTGGCTGTCTAACTATTCCCTAAAAAAGAGTCTAGGGTATGTTACTTTTCAGGATGATAGCAAAAATATACCCCTGGATTTATTATTATTCCATGCAGGACTAGCTTAGTCCTGCATGGAAGTGGCCGTTTAGGAGCAGGATGGCAGGGTACCATGCATGTTAATGAAGGCGCTCTGTATAGAAGTGGATGTTTAGGAGCAGGAAAGCAGGGTGCCATGCATATTAATGAAGGCGGGCTGCCTGAGCTCCTAATCTTACATGGAGCGTTTAAGAGTGCAGGAGGCGTGTCTGGGAGCAGAGCTCTCAGAATATACATGCCCCTGTAATGAAGAACAGCAGAAAGTCCTAAAAGAATGAGTGGGACCGCTCATAGGTGTATGCATACCCCTAGCAACATTCCCCACATGTAAATATAAAGATACTTTATTTTTTTTTAAACAGATTAAATTAAACCGTAGGTGCGCGGGTTTGTCCATCGCTTAGCTACTGTTAATGCAGCTTAAATGGCAGAAGAGGATAAAAAGCAAGATATATGCAAATGAAGCAGTATAGCAATAGTGTAGTGAGCAGAGCATTCACCTTATGAACAGTCATTCCCGGTTCGAGTGCCACTGCAGCATATCCCATTTTCCATGTCAAATCACTTTATGACCAATATTTGTAGTTGCATAACCTACTAAATAACATATATTTGTGAAATGGAGTACTGCATTAAATGCAGATGTGAAGTGTCAGTGTCATAATGTTGCAAATTCCACAGATAATCACATGTGCCCCATACAGTATATGTACACAGGAATCAGGAATACAAATGGAAGGTAAAATGTGTAATGAATGATAACTCCATACAGTTTCCAAATCCCCCACATTTCCAAGAACCATTAGACATTGCTGTCTAAATTAGTGCAGTGGTAAGCGGGAGTAAGCACTAATAAGCAAGTGTAAGCACTATTAAGCAGTAGTAAGTGGGAGTAAGCATATGTAAGCACTAGTAAGCAGGTTTAAGCCCGTTTGCATGGGGGTAAGCAATGCGCACACAGGTTAAGCAATATTGAAGCTACCTCTCTGTAAGCATATTTAACCAGAGGTTAGCATTGCTTACCCTCGTGCAAACTCACACAAACCCGCTTACAAGTGCTTAAAAGTGCCTTAATCACTCTGTACGCAACAGCCGCTTAATGGCCAGAAACAAAATAAACAACCTTTGCAGGTCTTGAACCCAGGAGCCTGTACACTATAGTCACAGTAGCTAACCAATAAGCCATCACAGCTATACATAAGATTGACGTATCACCAAACAAATCCTCACTATAGGAAAATCAAACTGAACATGTGAAAGTAATCTATATACAGTCTTATGTTCTATAACCTACTACATAACATAAATATGTGAAATGGAGTACTGCTGTAAGCCCAGATGTGAGGTGTAATTGTAATAAAGTGTTGAAGTCCCCTAATAAACACAAGGACCCCATACAGTGTATGTACACATGAATCATGGATACCAGACACTATAACATGTAATGAATAAAAAATCAATGCCAAAAAGCAAAAATAATGCAAATTAAATATTAAGCAATGTTAAGCATTGCACAGGCCAGCTTAGTAGGTGTAAGCAATGTGTAGGCCAGCTAACTCAATTTACCCATTGGTATACCCCTTTAAACAATGCCAACCTCAGGTAAGTAGGTGTGCCCATAGCGCAGCCTTTTCAAAACCGTCCAATCATGGCAAAGTATGAGAAATCAGCGGGAATACATCTCATAACTGGTTGTAGCTTCCCCTTGCAGGCACCATGTCTGGAATGGGAGAGGGTGTGCACTTTTGGGCACAGCGCTGGGGCATCCAGGAGTCCAGAGTCATGGCAGGACTCCTTGTCAAAGACCATGAGCAGAGACTGCTACAGGGCCAGTACCAGGGTTCCTAATATAAAGCGGAAGCCTGGGACTGTCTCGCCATGACCTCACCAGTGCCACTGGCATACTCCAAACTGGTGAGCAGGTCAGGCATCACTATGCTGACCTGAAGCGGTGAAATGGGGATCTGTTGGATCAGTGGATACAAGAGGCTATGAGGACAGGGGAGGTCCCAGATGTGTGTAAGTATCACTCCACTTCCTGTTTAATAATTTCCAGCTCATGTATATTATGGATAGGTATGGCTAAATATTCCTCTTATGTCCTTCACAGTGGCAAGTGAGAGGGCTGCGAACCAGGAGGCCCATGGATGTCACTTGGAGAGTTTACGACACGAGGCAGGTTAGTAAAACTCTTGCATGTACTGCCCTAGGAAATAAATCTAAATGTATTAGTAAGTTAATTGCCGGTATAAAACCTGTACTGTTTAAGGAAAGTACTGCATACACTAGAGAATATGGCAGGAAAAGTCTCATATAGGTTGCATGTAAATAAAAGCATAATAGCCTGACAATAAAGGTCTAACTGTTGGACTGCATGTGTTTACTCTGGTATCATATGGTAATGTAGATCTGAAAACACGTAATAGTACTGTTGTATTAAGCACTGTTACCTACACTGTGCAACATAAATAAAATGTGTAGGAATATCGCCCCATACATAGCTGTCCATTTCGTACACATATCCACTGGACACATGTAATTTGGTCTAATTGGCATCACAACATATTATTGTTGTCCTCACCCCTTTCTCAGGGGTTTGAGTGTCTAAATCTACCTCCAAATTCAGTGTATATGCACAGCTCTTGCTGTTAAAGAAATGGGCAGCTATGGACCTTCCCTACACCCTTCCTGCACATCCCTAGCTATTTTCTCTACTGTCTTTTCCTCTTTGTGCCCCTTTTCTCCACTTTCCTATCAACCCTTTTTTCTTTTTTTTTAAAGAAATTAGAGGGAGTAAGCACTTTTAAGCAGCACTAAGTGGGTTTAAGCTAGTTTGCGCGGGGGTAAGCAATGCCTACACAGGTTAAGCAATTGAGAAGCTAAATCAGTATACAAAACTGTAACTGGAAGTTAGCAGTGCTTACCTCCACACAGACCCATGCAAACCTGCTTACAACTGCTTAAAAGTGCCTTAATTACTCTGTATCCAACGGCCCTTGTTCTTCCCAGCAACAAAATAAACAGCCTTTGCAAGGCTCAAACCCAGGACCCTGCACACCATAGCTAAAGTGATTTACCACTAAGCCATGTCAGATATACATAACACTGATGTTTTCACAAGCATATCATCCAGCCCAGTCATTCAACAGTACAGGAAATGTATGTAAACATGTAGATGTATGTGTGTGTGTGTGTATGTAGATATATATTTATATCTAAATAGATATAACATGTCTATATATGTGTGTGTGTGTGTGTGTGTGTGTGTGTATCTATATATATATATATATATATATATATACAATATATACACATATGCATACATCTATAGATACATATGTCTACATCTATATGTCTATATATATATATATATATATATATATATATTTACAGCAATATATATATATATATATATATATATATATATATATATATATATATATATGTAAGCATAAATATATATCTATATATGAAAGAAAACCACACTTCCAGGTAAAGCACTCTCCTTAGAATATAACAATAGCAAACGAAAAAGTGATGAGTGCACCATGGACTATAACACAAATCAAAAGTGAATAAATCCAGCTGGTCTTCTTAGTAGATAAAATCCACGTTTATTGTAGACAATAAAAAACTGCAGCAAGTAGTAAGCGCTTTCGCGTTGTTACCCAACGCTTCATCAGACATAAAAAGAACTAAAAGCTGACCCTTTATAAACACCTGTGTATCATGATGTCACAGATCCCTTAAAGAGATAACCATATAAAAACACAATTCTAATTTAAACACAATTCTAATTAAAACAGATGCATCACTTTTTATAAAGAAATAACATGAACATCAATGCTTCAGGGGTCTTGAAGCTAAGAAGGGCTTGATGGTGAGCCTCTCATTAAGCCCAAATCTATGGGCTTGTA
Source organism: Protopterus annectens (assembly GCF_019279795.1). Taxonomy (NCBI): domain Eukaryota; kingdom Metazoa; phylum Chordata; order Ceratodontiformes; family Protopteridae; genus Protopterus; species Protopterus annectens. The sequence continues at coordinate 1,799,552,713 of NC_056735.1, forward strand.
GCTTCAAAATCCATTTGCCTTCCCTTTCTTCAATCCTATTTTTTATGTTGCCTAATCTACCATCAATATTAACCATTTCAAGGACCAGGAACCTAAACGTGTGGGTATCACCTAGGTCCACTATGTGTTTCACCAATGCGTTCAGTGTATTTCTCTTTGTTATTGCGTATATGTGTTCTCTAATACGTTCTCGTAGTGATCTGCTAGTCATCCCTACATAAAATTTTCCACAAGTTTGGCAATCAGCTAAGTATATAAGATTAGTGGATTTACAAGTGGCATGATGTTTGAATGTATATGTTCTTTTGGTTTCAGGATGTATATAGATATGGGTGTTAGCAATGTATCTACATTGGTTGCAAGTTTGACAAGCGAAAGTACCAGACTTTTTGCTCTTCTGTGCTGGAGTGTATGTCCTGTCATAACAAAGTAACCTGTTCAATGAGAGCATGTTCTTATACGCTACTCTAGGTCTTGTGTCAATTAAAGATCTAATTTCATCATCTATCATAAGTAAATTCCAATGTTTATCAAAAATCTGTAAAACATGATTGTTCCTATTAGTGTATGGAATGACAATCCTATTGATGTTGGGTGTGTGTGTGCACTCCGGTTGTAAATGTTGTGTTCTAGGTCTGCTGATAATCGGGGCTCCCTCATTGATTCTGCTGGAATCGCATGCAGAAATGGCCTTAGATACTAGTTTCTTGTTGTAACCCCTAGATATAAAATTATTGAATAAGTCGACCTTCTGTTGGTCATACGCTGTGTGTGTAGATGTCAACCTAGAAGCCCTTGTGGTTTGATTCTTGACAATGTTCCTATATATATGTTGAGGGTGCATGCTCCCTCGATGTAATAGATTGTTCTTCCAACAATCCTTCCTGAAAAGTTCAGTGTCAAAGCCATGATTATTCCTGATAATCTTCACATCTAAAAAATCAATGTTATCAGTAGAATGAGTGCAGTCAAAGCTCAGAAAATCAGTGGAAACATTTAAATAATTGATGAAATCAAAAAGTTGTTCAACAGTTCCTCCCCATATAAGGAACACATCATCCACAAATCTGTTGTAAAACTTCAGGAAGTTGAAGAATTCAGAGTTACTAATGAACACAAACAAATGTTCCCAATGTGCCAACACCAAGTTGGCATAAGCGTTGGCACATGGAGTGCCCATCGCTACACCCTTGACTTGTAAATAGTAATTGTTATGATAATATAACACATTGTTCTCAAGGGTTATCTCAAGTAATGACATACACCTGTCAATCATGTGAGGTGTTAACTTACTTTGTACAAGCATAGCTCTAATATATTCCATGCCTATGTCGTTGGGAATTGATGTAAATAATGATTTTACATCTAAGGTGACTAGTATACAATCACCATGGGAAGAAAGTGAATGACTGAAAACTGCTAAATTCTCTAAGAAATTAGTAGTATCCTTTAGAATATGTTTAACTTCTGAAACAATAGGTTTCAATGTCTTGTCAAGATAAATCGAAAGAGGTTCGGTGAGCCAACCTCGACTGGACACAATTGGACGCAAAGGAGGATCTACAGCATCCTTGTGTATTTTGGGGAGACCCCTGAATGATGGTACTAAAGGCTTGTCTATCAAAAAATAGGAATACAAGTCATTATCAAAGACATTGGTCAACATCAAGTCATAGAGCATGGCATGAACATCTTTAATAAGATTATTTAAACTGTAACTAGGTAAAGGTAAATACGTTTCATTATCAGAAAGCATAGAATGCATTTTTTCAACATATAGGGAGCTGTCCATTACAACAACTGCGCCTCCTTTGTCCGCTTGTCTAATGACAATAGCCTTGTTACCTCTTAACCCATCTAAAGCCTGTTTCTCATTGTGTGTTAAATTGAAAAACTGTGGTTTAGCATTCATATCATTATATAATTTAAACAAATCATTTTCTACAGCCTGTTCAAAAGCCTCCAAAAACGGATGCTGCTGAGGTATGAACATGGATGGCTTTCTAAAAGGTGTATGGATGTTAGTAGATTGTTCATCCTGCTTGCCATAAAACAACTTTAAGGCTAGATTTCTTGTAAATAACTTGACATCCACAATGATGTCCGTGACATCATTGCAACTTGATGGAATAAAACCAAGTCCCTTATTAAGGACGGAAATCTCAAACACATTTAAGGTATGATTAGAAATGTTAACAACCAAATTCTATATATGTATATACAGACATATATCTATAGATATAAAAGAGAACAGAATATAACAAAAACATATATGTCCACGTGCACAGTTAATGGGGATGAGGAGGCCCAAACAACATATCTCTTGTACGTATAGATATTCCCCTCACAGCCAAACACTTCTGCCCTGCAATACAATACCAACTGTTGCAAATCCCATAACCAGGACCTGACACAACATGGGCACAAGATGTTAACAGTACTCCATCCCACCTGTATGATGTCAGGCTGGTACCAGTAGCATATCATGCAGTACAGTCTGGCTACCATAGGGAATGTACAATGTGGAAGCAATCAACATTCCTAAGATACATATACACAGACACACAAACATATATATATATATATATATATATATATATATATAACTACACATACACACACATAGATACGTATAGGAAGATACATATGTAGACGGTGCACACAATACGGAACAGCCACTATGCCTACAGTTGCCACCTTATCAACTGGACACTGTATGAGCCACCCATACAAATGACAATTGTTGCCTGCAACATATACCCACAGAGAGGTCAAAGGATATAACACCACACACAGGTTTGCATATATGGGAAAGCTTTATTTGTGTACTATTATAGTTGTATATGCCATGTCATATAGCTGTTTAGACTCTAACATACATATAAACAGACTAATGCAACTGTGAAACAGTTATATTAATACAGTATTCTGGAAAGGTTTACATATGTTGCTGTCCAGGCCGAGGCCTTCAAGTAGTACAATACTAGAGACAGACTAGGCCACAGGATTACAATCAATCAACAGTAAGTAATGCAGATGTATAGTCCAGCAGCCCCTATCTTCACTCTGTACACAATCCCTAGGGGGTAAAGACCTCAGTTGGCACAATGGGATGTATCTGTTACATAAAAAGGCATAACTGACAGCATCACAATCACATTGACAAACGGAACAGTCTGGCAGGAAAAAGTAGGCCTGCTTTTACCCCAGGTGAATTGTATGGTAATGAACATCTAGATACTTTAAGGCAGCTTACCCCTGATACCCCCACATGCTGTAACAGCCTAGGTTAGTTATGGTGCATCCCCCTCTCATAGACTGACATACAGGGCCATATACCACTGTTACATACACTGGCATCTGGAGAGCATAAGGGCACACATGTCTTGTGTAGATGAAGCCCACACATATATGGACTCACACCCACAATATGTGTGTTAGGGCCACAACAGCAGTGGACTGATGGCAGGAATGGCAGCATGACATACTCACAGCCCACTACATAACAACTCCTAACAGCATGTCATATGGACAAAGTCTGGTATGTAGGTGGAGGACAAAGGCTGGAACGCAGGCCCATATGTGAAATACTGTTGTCATACACTAAGCAATTCGCTGGTGTTACATGATAGTATGTAACATACCCTTAGTCAGGAATATGAAGTCAGAAACAGAAATGGATGTAGCCATGTACTGATAGCACTCAACACACACACTGACAGTGATATATCTGACACAAGACCTGTGTGGGTGGACAGACAAAACATAATAGGCACACCTCTGGCCATCAAGTGGATAGGCCCACAGTTATGAGCTATGCAGACAGACTGCATTCCATGTTAAACTAGTATGTACACACAAACCCTGTAACACTGGTGCTATACAATGCATACTACAACACTACTCACACTTTGTCTGTAATTCTGGAACCTCATACAAATATGTAGCTGGCCTGAGTGTGCAAGTTCTCTTCTAAGAGGTATTGCTACCTGCTGTTTGTAACACTGCTGCCCACACACAGGAAGGATGTCCACCATACAGGATAGGTAAAGGGATCACACCCACATGATATAGGGATTTATGGTAGTGAGTTGCCATGACAGTGGTAATTGGAAGTACTACACAGCATGCTGCATGCAGGTAGCAAGTGGAGGACACTGATTGGTGCAGAGGCCATCACCTGATCATATGCATCACCTACAAAATTGATACTGCAATCTATTCAAAGCAGCTCAATCCATTTACTGGAGAGAGACTGAGATAGTTAGATAGAGAGAGTGAGTAAAAAGCAAAAATAAAAAAAAAACATCCAGCAAACTATCCAGAAGAGACATAATTCCCACAACAGGTATGTGAACTATATCTGCATGCAACTGACTGTAGTAACTGGTCCATAATAATGGGATAGATGATGTGGAATGGTTTATATGTGCCACCAGGTGTTGTTGTTGTAATGATGTTCAGCTGAACAACTGCTAAGGACAATAGAGTCTGTCCCTGTGGGTAGTGAGCCATATCAGTCAACTGTGCAGAGCAGCACTGACTGATAAGATGTAAGCCATCATAGTGTGTGTTGTATAATGGGAAGCATTTATATTACTGTGGCCAATAGCTGGTGGTGGAAGTAATGCCATAATGATGGACACGTGGGTTCCACAGCCCACCACTTGCAGGATACTCAGGTTAACCTGTATTGCAGCATGCTGGAATGCCATAGGTGTGTAATAGGGTTACCTGCAATCTGTCCCTACATATACCTCCCTAATGTTAGGCTGTATCCATATGTGGCACCTGTCTGTGTTGTAGCAAGGCAGAACAGTGCAGTTGTGCAGGAAGGTGTTGTGAGATTGTGGACCTGATGGCTGAATGTACCCCATATATAGGTATGTATATGTATATATATATATATATATATATATATATATATATATATATATATATATATATATATATATATATATATATATATCTATATATATATATATATATATATATATATATATACATATATATATATATATATATATACATATACATACCTATATGCACATGTCTACATATATACAAACACACACATATATGTATGTAAATACATGTCCCCTATATTACCACCACAGTGCTGCATGCTATGTGAGAGGGAACCACACACATAGCAATACACACACATATATATATATATATATATATATATATATATATATATATATATATACAGCTGTCAGTGTGTGAAACATAGATGGGTATGTCACATATGAACCCCTTGTTGGGACCACATTGCCCTTGTCTGTGAAGTAGGGAATGGGAATATGGGGAAGTATGGCAGGTATAGTTGTGGAGGTGGTCCAGGTTGGTAGATATAGAGGACAGCCTACAGGGGTGGTATGTGACGCATGTGGTGGGTAAACACCCTGGATGGTGTTTGTGGTCTGTGATGTGGAAGCCCCATGGCCCCCAATATGGACACAATGGGAACAAGCCTCCCACCCACTGCTACTCACAACAGCAGTCTAAGTCCCAAAAGGGCCTGGTCTGGAGGCTGAGCAGGAGGAGCATGTGGACCCGGTGAATGTGTACTGGGTGACTCAAGGTGATGTAGCACATCCCACATGTGTCTGTGGAGCCTGCTATGGAACAGATGCTGGACCTGACCTTGGGCGACAAGATCATGTTTGTGTGTGACCCCGAGGGTACAACATCCCCTGAGTTGGTTCCACCTGAATGTAGTGCTGGACCAGTACATGAGGAGGCCCCAGGGTGGGTCCCACATGTGATGTAACCTGGTAACATGGGCAGATGAGTTTGGAGAGGTGGTTTTTCTGGCAAATATTCCCTACACATGCTGTTGTGTCACTGTTATAGAACATATGTGGGTAGTAATAGTCTACACAATCCCGGAACATGTCCAACAGCAGGCGTAGATATCCCCAATAGCACAGAATATGAGATGTGCAGTAATCACATAGCAAGCATACCACAGGCATATATGGAACCATAGTGGCCCTGACAATGGCATGCAGGTGAATAGTCTGCAACAGGACAGCAATGATAGTGTCCACACAGGGAACATGGCTACAAACACATAGCACAAAGTGTGGTACAATACAACATCTATCCCACTGGTAAGTAAACTGTAGTGATAACTATTGAGTTGTGTGTACAGTTTGTTGTTGCTGATATGGTGGGGGGTGACAGAGATGTGTATTAGGAACTGTGGTAACCTTGCTTTATGAGTTGCTCAGACCTGTTTCCATCTTTATGTCTTTCAGGAGAGATGTCACATGGACGGCTCCCAGCTTACTCAGCTGCTGAGAACGACATAGTGATAAACCACCTAATCCAGCACTACCCTGTCCTGTTTGGCTGGGCTGTTAATGAGCAGCAGGAGTGGACTGCCCTGTGGAATGACCTAGTCCACAGGGTCAACGATGTTGGAGTGCACAACCGCAGTTATGAGCAGATCCGGCATCATTGTTTTGACCTGCTTCGCAATGCCAGTCGGTGTGCTGCTGCAGTCCGGGAGGGTCACCTCGCAACAGGGGGAGCCATGCCATCCATCCCCTCTGACACGTGTTGAGGAGCTCCTCTCCAGCCTCGTGGCACCTGCCCGTCCACATAGCCAGCAACTGCCGGATACCATTGTGGAGGTGAGTGCTACTCACACACCGGCTGATGAGCGTACAGGTAAGGCCCCAGGGCACATCAGTAGACCACTGTTGTGTATGCATCTGCATCAGTACAGGTAAAACATGCATATCTGACATTCATAGATATAGTTTGTTGCTGCATAATAGTGATAAACAGATGTGCATACGTGGTAGAATTGTTGACATGTACTGTTGATGTATTGTAATGCTGTACCCACCCTGTAGCAATACCACAGGTGTGGCCACTGACTTCACATCTCTCACCATCTTATGTAGGTCCCTCCGGTATACCACCAAGGCAGTAGCCTGTATCCAGTGAGTATGGTTTATGTTGATGCTTGCCAATACATCGGGCATGTAATGGCTATGGTATATTCCATGCACACATCTAACACACCTACCCCGAATGCATGCTGTATGTGTGCACGCATTATTGCTGTTAAATGCAGATGGCCCATGCTAGTATACCCCTGCCAGGACTAGTCACTGCTGTAGTACACATAACAATAGGTGCAACAAACCATCATGATAAGTGTATGCACACATATGCACACACAGAGTATATGCATCACTGTCAGCATCCGCACACCTAAAACATTCTGTAGACACTGCATGTAAATGTACAGGACATATATCACATATCGGGCTCATGTACTGTTAATATATGCGGTGAGGTGGTGCCATCACAGATCAAGGAAGGGTGCGTCATATCAATAAGGGTGTGTACACTCCCCATAACCAAGGTATGCTCTGACGGTTGTCAGTATAATAGTACTGGATTGGTCATACATGGTCTGCTGATGTTGAGATCTGTAAACCAGACATTAGGCATTCACAAATGACATCTGTCCGCATATCATCCCAAGTATGTGTTGCTGAAAAACATAGGGGCTGTGAGCATTAGAGCTGACATAACTGACACAGTACTACACATTCAGCAATGGGTTATACACTTGTGAGGTTTGGTGCACAGTACATGGCAGGGTGCAGAACAGGTGCACAGCAATACTGTGTACATGGGCGCAGTGGTATCCAGGGGAAGAGGCATCACCTACTAACACAGCACATGCATCACACACATGTATACTGCTGCTAGCATGGATTGACTATAGCTGCACTGCATGCTGTTGTGTACCAGATGTTATGCATGTTGACAGATGGATAATAGGAGGACTGTCTGTACTATCATTGTGCAACCTCACCTGTATGTGTGTGTGTGTGTGTGTGTGTGTGTGTGTGTGTGTGTGTGTGTGTGTGTGTGTGTGTGTGTGTGTGTGTGTGTGTGTGTGTGTGTGTGTGTGTGTGTGTGTGTGTGTGTGTGCGCCTTGGTGTGTGGTTATTTTGTCTGTAGGGTCACTCTGCTGAAGTGGAGGGAGGGTGATGCATGTAGGATGCATGTGTGCATATGTGTGTGTTTGTGTGGGTGTCCATGTATGCACATGTGTGATTGTGGGGTTGTTCATACAGCAGTACTTCCCTTTGGGATTGTGCAGTACATGGACATGGACTGACATATGACACACAAGGAATACTTGTCATGTATGTAATCACAGGACAGCTAATAGTATAATAAGGTCTGTAGCATGGAACATGCATTGGGATGGAAGGTAGACACCAGGTATACCTTTAATATCGCATTCAGCAAAGAGGTGACTGACAACCCATGTATGCAGCACTACAGATGCATTGGGGAATTACTAGACAACACCAGGGAGTGTATCCATATATTACAGTTGTCACATGATAGGTTGATTGAGCAGCACATGTGGCATGTACTGAGCAATACTTACACATGACACTCCAGTGCGTGATATTATGGAGTGAACATAGTAGCCCCTCACATATAGGGACCATGCTCACAATGTCCGGACATACACAGGGTAACACTGAATGACAGCAGTGAGGCCATGTAAAAACCACTCCACTCAGGTCAGGGAGGTAATGGAGTAACAGGTCTTGTGTTGTGATCACTTGTCCTGGCATTTAATGGAATGATATGTTAATGAGTGTTATTAATGAGTATATGTTACCAAGTGTGATGCAGGATGGAGAATGCATGGGAATAAACATGGGACTGTCTGTAAAGTCACAGACAGGTATATATTAAGGTGGTGTGTGTGTGTGTGTGTGTGTGTGTGTGTGTGTGTGTGTGTGTGTGTGTGTGTGTGTGTGTGTGTGTGCATGTGTACGCTGTTATGCAATGCTGTACAGGTCTTAAAGTATGTTTCTTGTTTCCCCCACAGGTGGCGAGGTGTGTCAGGGTCCCTCCTGCATGCAATCTGATGTTGGTGTTCATACAGACACCGAAGATGATAATAGCACTGTTGAGGCACAGGTGGGAGTGTCAGGGGCTGAAACAGCACCATCATTTTACATCCCCCTTTTAGCCACCCATCCCTGCACGCAGTTTCAGTGCCTATACATACCCCATCACCAGTGGCCATAGTGGAGGGACAGCTGGCGTTATGGTGGCAGTGCACAGGAGAGTGTAGTAACCATGCCTACCGTGTCTGGTCACAGCAGGCATAGCCAGATGTCTGGCAGGGCATCACATAGGTAGATGTCCCAGGGTGCTCATGGTAGCGCTGCTGGTCATCATGCCCCTGGAAGATGCGCCACAACTGGTACCACCAGGTGCATGTTTCAGGCTGTTATGGTGGTGCAGGCACATATGGAACATTACACCAGACAGGGCCTGAGGCTGCAGAGGGCTGCTCTCACATCTGCAAGCGACAACTTTCGTGAACTGTCAGGTGCCATCTGTGCTTCTACCGAGCTCATGGATAGATGGTCTGGTGAGAAGATGGCCCTCATCGACCGTGGTATTTCCATGCTTGAATGTGTGGTGGTAGTGTGGTGACAGCTGCCTAGATGTAAGCCAGCAACACCAACAGCTGGCAGTCAATGTGGACATGCTAGGACACCAAGTGGCCCCCATAGTGGCAGTAGTAGCCCCAGCACTGTGGGAGGGCACTGTCCATACCACACCACAGCAGGCCACGAGCACATGGTCCTGGCCAGTCCCAGGAGGGACCTGGTTCCAGGAGACATCTGTCATCTTCAGGGGAGAGTAGCACATTGAGGCCTTTACCTGGACATGCCCATGGAAAACCTGGCAGGCACAGTCCACATGTCCGTGGCCAGAGGCAGTGAACTGCACACTCTGCCATGTATGGTTTGCAGCTATCCATAAGCACCTGTGTAGGGCAGCCACATGGTAGAACTGTGTGCATGCATACCCACACACTATACAAACATACCTAGGGCAACCCCATACATACACACACCACATCACCATGTCCAGTTCACCTCATTACACTCATGACCCACACACATGGTGTTACATGTATGGCCCACTCTCGGCCTCTGGCAAACCAATAACACACCCTGTGCAAATGATGATACCTGTGCCACATCCCTGTCATCCATAACATCAATGCAGGGACAGGCTAATATGGTTCTGATGCACATGGTGACTGTACATCAGTGTAGCAAAGTACTGCAGTGTAACATGTTGTCAGGAGTAAAGTTTAATGCATACATGTCAGGTAGTGTAGCTATCCAGCAATGATGCATTATAACTGTTAGTAACACTGGTTGACTGTGGTCCCCATAATGTTATCCATTTGTGTTGTAGGTGTACATGTGTCAGCTGGAGGATGGTCTGGTGTCATATTCCACAATGGGGTATGGTACTGTGGTGACAGCATGGCTGTGACATATCTGGGGTACAGATGAATACATGTCACAGGTTTGTATAACAGTTATTGCCTGTGCCACAAGGACAGGTGACCCGCTGGGACGTGTATAATCTGCAACCTGATGTAGACCCATCCACATACATGCACACTCTTACTTGGCAACACTGGGACTAGACCCCTACCTAGGTATGTAGTGCTACTGAAGTGTGTGGCTTTCATTGCACACACCACACAGAGTCTAGGATGAGGTGTGTTTCAGGTTACATGTTACATGCAGGACATCCCCAGACATTTACAGTATGCTAATGAGGGATGTAATGGGTGTATATGGACAATAAATAGTGTGACATGCCTTCATATACACATTAACAGACACATAGGCAGACACACGTCTGAGAGACCTGAGCCTATCGCTGCTAACTAAATTGACCGTGTGTCCAATGTGTTACAGGTAGCTGCACGCAACACATGCATAAGTGTGCTGGATTGTGGTATCAGCTACCTGTATGTTTGATGGTGACAGTAGTAACCATAAAGCGGTACATGGGACATATACCGGGTGTACCTTGATGTAATGACAGTGTACACAGCACCCACATCCACCAGTGGATATTGTACTCCCTGAAACCTATGATGACACTTTGATATACCTACCATCACACATTGCCCATGACTGCGATACAACCCATTGTATATCCCAACAATGGTACTACAGGGATATGCATCTAATGCACAAGCCACAGGCAAAGTAGGGTGTTGCATTGTGATGCCTCACCTATGGGCAGCAACAACACTATTTGTACTACTGTGTGGCAATGGGTATTATAATAGGAGCATGTAGCTTTGGAATGCTGTGCCCTACAGATATACGGACATGCACACATACACACACTTGCCAGAACTCAATGGGTATCCCATGCCTATCGACCCAGTTGTACAACACTGTTGTGCTGGTACTGCAAGGCTCATGTAGCCGGTAGGGAGAGGAGTGTAACAAGGTACATGTAATGCCCCATGCAGCAGCAGCCACAACTGACTATGGCAATGGGTATTGCGGTGGTTGTGAAGGCCCTCATTGAATTCCCAAGTACAGGTGTGCCAACACACAGACACTGCTTTCCCCAGTAATGTACACATACACATGTGTCAGTACTGGGGTGCATCGCTGCAGGTGGTCATAGCTATGTACCTACACTTATTACAGATGTCATTACCCTGCTATGTTAACAGGCTGGGTGGTGAGAACTGGTTACCGGGGCTAAGCCATGCTTAGCAGGTATCAACATTGCTCCAATATAACAGCTAAGCTGACTTGTGCACTGGTAAGCGAAGCCTACACTGTGTAAATCCCCGTATGTTTACCCGTAGCTAAGCATGGCTTAGCTTCACGCAAACCCACTTATAGCTGCTCATACCTGCCTTAACCACTCTGTATCCAACAGCTGTTGTTCTACTCAGCAACAAAATGAACAGCCCTTGCAGGTCTTGAACCCAGGACACTGTACACTATAGTCACAACACTTAACCACTACACCATTACCACTGTGAAGACAGCTGTATTTTTTCCAATATATCTGTCAATACACATATTGATTAGTATTGAACAATTGCCTTTACTTCCACAAATGTGTAGTACTTGTTATTAATATGACTGTTGCATCACATATGTTATTTTATCATAATGTACACATATCAGATACACATGTTGAGATGCATCTGGGAAGGTATACACAACCGTGATATTTACACATGACAGGAATATGGATATATACATATACACATGTTGATATATGTCTACATGTACATACACAAATATATTCATACATATGACTGCATACACATCTGTAGAGTGCATCATACATATGGCCATGTGTAGATCTCTTTGTGTGTGTGTATATATATATATATATATATATATATATATATATATATATATATATATATATATCTATGCACATCCTATATGTACAGATATGCCTATTTATGTAGATGGTTACACTTCATAATCTTAATTACTGAAATCCCAAATTTCAGTAACCCGAGACCATGAAGGTGAAAACCAGAATGCCAAAAGTGCATAAGAGCGAATTTGAATATCTCGAATCTGCGCTTATGCATTTCCGGTACATCGCGTGTAGTGTTATTGTGCCTGATTACAGGTGAGTGAGTGTTTGTGTGTGTTTTTGTACGTTGTATGTGTGGTAAGTTAGGGATGTGTAAGTGTGAGAGTGAGTGTTGGATTTGTTGGTGTTTGTGTATGTGTGATGTGTATTTGTGTGCGAGCGAGTGGAAGATGGTGTGGTCAGAGTTTTTTTTTTAATGTTATGTGCGACCTCGGAGTTGGTATATTTAAGTAGGGGGGATGTGAGGGGCACAGCCCCCCACTTGGGGGGTGCAGGGGTGTTTGTCCCCCTGATTATATGTAGTGTAGGGGTGTGTGGTTTGTGTGCTGTGGGCGGAATGGTGTGTGTGTTATGTGGTGTATGGTGTATGTATGTTCGTGGTTGTGTGATTTGGGATTGTGGATTTCAGTATTGTGAATGGTTCGACTTTATAGTCTCAAGTTGCTGAAATTTGGGATTTCAGTAATTCGAGATTATGAAGTGAAACCATGTAGATATATATGTAGATATCTATAAGTATATGTGCATACATATTTAGTCTGATATACCTATTACTGTCAATATATATATAGATATCCATAAATATATGTTCATATGTATCTATATCTGTATATATGTAGACATATATTGCTGTGTATATGTATATATTTGAGCGTTTATATATATATATATATATATATATATATGTACACATATATAATATATATATATATATATATATATATATATGTACACATATATAATATATATATATATATATATATATATATATATATATATATATATATATATATATATATATATATATATATATATATATATATTCATCTATGCATGTCGATATGTATATGTGTATATATCTGTATAGATATATGGATAATTATATGTACATATATGTTCATCATATGTCCAGAACATGGAGTGGAGTCCTACCTCTGCCCCAGTAGTCCCAACCTCTTAGTGCAAGGGGATGTCAGGTATGTATTGCAGATATATATGTAGACTGTTGCTACTGTAATAGGGGTTGTTTTAACAGACATGTTGTGTGTGGGAGGTCACATTTGCTTTTAACATGTGCACCACTGGCTACTGACAGACATTCTATGGACATCATAGTACAGTAACACTACTAGCACAGTAATGATCCTGTGGACTACAGCAGAGATATGGCCAATAAATGTGGACAGTCTTACACACTCTGGTCAGTCCAGAGGTATACACAGAACCCCTTAGTGCAAGACATGTGGACCAAGCCTGACAATGTGGATGTTAACAGCCATGTAGATGGGTATATCACGTAAATACTGGAATACATATGCCCACATAGGTTATGCATTCACACACTCCTGTCTGCCCTGACACATAATAGCCGCTGGTGCAGAGATCACATATCCACATACTACCCAGTAGTTAGTGACATACATCTGCACAGCATCCCACTGCTTTGTCAGAAATACATGACTGTTATGATGGCTCGGCAGCAGTACCTCTGGCAAATATCTGGACATAACATCACACTGGGTAAGTACACTAAGCTGCTAGGCATGTAACAAAGCACCGTGCAAACTACAGGCAGACTGCCACAACACTGGTCTACATTTCTTATGGTGGAATACACATGTACCTGCAAATATAGCAGGCTCTACAGGCATGTCACGGCACAGAGTAACAGACACCTTTGTGAAAGTGCATACCCACAACCAATGTGAACACAGCCACAGCCAGATATGGTAAGCTAGCTTGGTATTACAGTATATGGACTGCCTGATCAACACCATCCTCATATGTGCCATTCACACACTAGCCCTACATACACTGGGCCACAAAACAGTGTGGTCTGATGCCTGTCTGTGGTATGGGACATGTGTGTGTTTGGCCCTACAAACATGTAAGCTGATAGGGTACCATACACTGGAGCAGCATGTAACATTAGATAGAACAGGACCAAGAACAATGACATCTACCACAATCTGTACACAGGCTAAGGTACATATTCACAATACACACACTGTTGACAATCACAGTAAGTACACAGACCTCAGTATTGTACACACAACCACAAAATGCCCAGGTTATGTCCTCAAATATAACCCCTACTATACATAGCATGTGCAGCAGTCTGATATCTCATTGGCTTGTTATCAGATATGATGACAATAAATAATGGTGTACAGAACATATGCACCTCTTACTGCATGACATATGTACAAAGGTTAACAGAGTTGTGGCTGGAGGCACAAACACAGGGCCAATACTGACATGTTGCTGTGATAACCTCATACATTTACCATTGTAACAGGGTTTGTTGTGACATATGTCCTATGAGGGATATGAAGTCAATACCTCTCATGGCTCTCACCATGTACTGACTGCAGTTCTCACACTATGCTTCTGCAGTTCAAAGATGGGTGTTCTTTGAGTAACACAGGAAACAAAAGGCACCACACACTGCCCAGTCTGCAGATGACCATACAGATAGGGGTTTCCTCTAAAACATAGCACTGTCATGACAGGTATTAGAACATGTAGTCCAGCCATATCCACACACACCCTGTTAAACCGACAATACTTTAAATGCAGAATAGCAACACTTACACTCTGTAGTCATGTCAGGCACATCCCCCTCCTGTGTGTTGGCCTGTTTCCACAGTATATGTTGTTAGAGGTAAATCCCAAATCCATCTGTGATGCTGTTTGCCAAACACCAGATCTAGATCCTGCTCACAGTGAATGAAAAGGCCCAACACCAACATGATGTTCCTAGATATTGGAGTGTGTTTCCATGCAACTGGCTATGGGAATGTTACCACAGCTGTTCCTCATGCAATCTACTAGAGGAGGGCTGCAATTCATGCAGAGGCCATCAGCTGATCATGAGCATCACTTACAAAACACAAGCTGCTGCCTAAGCAAAGCAGGTGTAGTTCTCCACATCCACCAGAGAGGGAGTGAGAGAGACAGACAGAGACAAAGTAAGTCAAGGAGGGGGTGGGAGAGTAAAACCTAAGCATGTTTGTGTCACACACCTACCAGTACAGGGTTTCAAACCCCTGACTGACTATGTATTGCTATTACATGTCCATGTTATTGCATGCGCCACATAGCTTACATGTTGAGGAGCTGTACAAATGTATATGTGATGGTGAGCAACATCTCCAATAGTGATATGGTAGTGATACGGTAGGTGTAGTACACATGCCTATCCACATGAACAGGTGTCAGCGTCAACACAGCCACACACCCTCAGTGACTCACACACATTGAAACACTTGTTAGGGTCAGGAATACACTTCCTAACTAGTTAGTTTGCCACAATACAGTAATGTGTAGGTATCACATGCACCACAGGGGTTATCCAGAGGCTATATGGGCAAAGGGTATGTGAAGATCTCTGACATCAGACAGCATGCTTCAGTATGCCAATGGAAGTTGTAGTGAGTGCGAATGTGGTCAAAAGCATCATACACCACACTTAGACACAGGGTGCCAGTGCCGACATGCATCCGTGCATTGCTTCACAGGTGTGTAGTGGTTGTCTGTGTCAGAAAGCTATACAAGGGTAGATAAGGGGTATTCCTTGGCATCAGGCCACATGACAATGGTCTGCAGTGTGGCTCAGGGGTGTAGTGTCTGGATTGGCCCACACAGGTGGTTCTTGTATTCACCATACAGTCACCTGGGTAACTATTGTGTGTGGCCATTGCTGTGCTATGATTGCCGTGTGTGTGTTCTTTAGCCCATGACATGGATGCTGTCTGGGATGTGCACACATCCCACATGCATGTACAGTGACATGTGGAACTGTACCTGGGGTGTCTGGCCCATGTTGTGTACACAGATTATCATCAGATGTGCCAGTCCTGGCCTCATGTGGTGGGAACTGGTAATGGATAGCAGGTTGACCCTGCACCTACATTGATAGCATGATACAGGTATTCCCTGGTGTCAGTGGCATCTGTCCATACAGGGCATGTGTTTAAGGCATGGTATGTCTTTTGTGGGTCCCATTTTATGGCATCACAGGTGTTGCAGGCATCCAGTGGGGAACATAGTGAAGGCACACTATCTGCATGTACGAGGCAATTGTACTGATGGACAAGGTGCCATGCCCTCTGTAGTCCACTGCAATCACACCATGGTTACTATCTGTGTGCAATATGCAGGGTACTACCAACATAGTGGTTGTTGCCTAGGCAAGTGTGTTTTTGTATGAGACATGGGTTGAGACTGTTCCCTGGGTAATACAAGGGTTGCTAACTTTGTTTGCCAGGCCTTGATGTCGCATGTAGGGGTATGGATTGACACCCTAACCTCTCGGCTATTTCACATCTGTTATCCTTGTAATGTGGACATTGTGACATATAATAGGGCCACCATATAAGAAATTTGCAAAACCCACTCCACAATGAGTCCAATTATTACACACTCACAGCCACCTCCATACAGGAGACAAGAATGACAAACACAGACACACACACTTGCCATATCTGGGATTAGAATTCTTACCTAACTATTTTTTTTACAATACACAGTTATAGGATGCACCATGGAGATTACTGGAATACTTCCTCCCCAAAGGTGTATTTCACTGGAATGACATCAGCAGGTTTGCCAAAGAAGGTCCATTGAGGTTGTAGTGACTGTGAATGGCTTCAAAAGCATTGCACCCTATACAGACAAAGAAACACACACACTTGCCATGTCTGGGAATAGAACCCCTTCCAAAGTACTATATCACACTACAGCATTACGCTGTTATAGGATGCACCACAGAGATTATCGGGCTACTTTTTTCCCAAAGGTGTATTTCACACTGAATGATATCAGCAGGTTTGCCAAAGTAGGACATCTGAATTGTAGTAAGTGTGACTAGCTTAAAAGTCATTGCTTCCCATACACACAAACATCCACACTTGCCATGTGTGGGAATAGAACCCCTAATAAAGTACTATATCACACTACAGCATTACGCTGTTATGGGATGGACCATGGAGATTACTGGGTTACTTCTTTCCTAAAGGTGTATTTCAAAGTGAAAGACATCAGCAGCCCTGCCAAAGTAGGGCATGTGAATTGTAGTGAGTGTGACTAGCCTAAAAAGCATTGCACCCTACACCAACAGAGACATACACACAGTTGCCATGACTGGGATTAAAACTCCTACCTAACTAGTTTATCACACTACAGCATTACGCAGTTAAAGGACACACCACAGAGATTACTGTGCGATGTTTTTCCCAAAGGTGTATTTCAAAGTGAATGACATCAGCAGGCTTGTCATAGTAGGGCTATGGGGAGGGCCATGTGTGCACATGGGCCATAACCCATTCATCTAGAGGGAGACACACCACACTCAGGAACACGCAGGGTTATATTCTGCAGGTACGTGTATACAGCTGCTAGATGAATACTGCCTTGTACAGTCATTTTGCACAGCTACCACTTGCACCACAGAGCCTGTAATGCTGAGGGATACCAGTGGCTAATTTCTACGGTGAGTGACATTTACACATCATGTGGTTGTAGCTATTTGGCTGTGTGCTGGGTGAGACAGGCCTCATGATGAAAGGGTCTTTGTCACTGTCACTCTCTTCCACACATCCATGTATGTGTACTTTTGGCATATTATAGTGTGTTGTTTTTGGATATATGTGTGTATTCCTATCCAATGTGTGTGCAAAGCATGACTGGTGCATACTGAGGATTGTATGCACTAACATATGCAACTGTCAGATATGTATGGTCCACTGTTGTTGGCAGACATGGGCTTCATTTGTTTACGTGCGTGAGCATGCCCAGTATGCCCTTCTGTATTGAATGTGTGGATCCATTCCAGGTAGTTTGTACTCCAGTGCAGACCTTTGTGTTCTACACCTACAGGTAGCAAACTGTTTCTGCAGGATATCTGTAGATCATTTGGCAATATGGGGTCAAACTGTGCAAGGGATAGTGTGTACTGTAGGCGATTGTGTCTGTATTGCTTCTGCTACATGGTACTGGTGTTAGCAGAGATATTCAGACATGTGTACTGTTATACAATGTGATGTTTTATATCCACAAGTACTTTCAGGTGGACATTTTTGCTCACAGTGATGTCCTGGGGAACACAGAGTGAATGCAGCTGTGTCCAGTATTGTGGTCAAATGCCTACATATTCATGGAAAGCTATGTCATTTTGGAGGGGGAGCTGCAGACACTTACTGCTGGGTCTGTGTATCCAGTTCAACACCTTGGTACAGTGCTGGCAGAGGATCCCATACTTGTACATCCATTGACGTGACAGTATGGCCTTATCCTGCTGTGGCAATACCTCACAGCTGTACAGATTCACACAGGTTACCCAGAGGCAGAGGTCATAAGTCAGAACATTACCCTTATTGTGGTGTATGGGCAGGTTTGTAGCCACCCATTTTTGTGTTTGCAGCCAGGGATAGTATGTGCACACGACTGTGTGTCAGACATTGCACATTCCATGCTGCCCATGCTCCCACCCCCCTCTATTATTCTATCCTCTTCCATACATTATGCATACATTCTCTGATACTTTCCCTATAGTTATCACCTCATCACAGCTGTTTTTGGTGTTGGTCCACAGTTCATGCAGTGGGACATGGTGGACATGTTACTGTGGTTTGTCCTCATGGCCTTGCATATGGCTTATGTGGAGTGTGTTATGTTGTTATTTGGGTGTCCATGACTTAACATACATTGGCAGTACGGGTGAGACATGTGCCTTTCACAGAGGCCTGTAGGCCATTTGGTGGTGATGCAGGCCAGGTGTAGCAGGCCATTGCATTCTGTCAGTCCTACAGTCCTAGACTGCCATACAGTATATTCCCCTGGGGTGACAAGGTAGGTGTGCTAGGTGTTCATGTCAATATTGATCAGTTGGTGTGGATGCTAGCAGGGTGCTACTTACAGCTAAGGACACACCTGCATGGGACACCTTCACTGCATGTTGCATTCATTTGCTATTGCCATACACAGGTGGGGGTCATATTGTACCCATTCACAACAGCAGGGATACGACCAGAGAGGTACCTGTGAGTGGTGTTTGGGTGAGATGGGTACATGTGTGCTATGGACGCTACTTGCATCTGACTCACAGATATGCATGGGGCATTCCAGTTATGCTGGCTTGTGCAGGGAGATCAGCCATTTCCCAATACATCAGTCCTATCACCTTTGTGATCTGCAAGTGTTAGGCCAGATGACATCGGTATTCCCTACTACAAGCCCAGATAATGTGATGCATACCTGTATGTACACTTCCAAGGGTGTGTCCATTTCACAGTTACACATTATATACTGTATGTCTGGGGTACTTTTCCCTGTGTACTGCTTGTATATGTAGCCCAACAGTCATGCCATGTCCATCTTTCAGATGGTGACACATACTACCACCATACATTTACAATGGCTTACTGCTAGCATGTGTTATACTGGGGGGAATTGTCTTTGGCACTGCAGTTGTGAGGACTTGGCCCTGTCATTGGCAGTAGTGGGCAATGGCCACCATTTCAAACCTCAACATGCATACATACTGACCACTCACACACAATATGAAACACACCAACCTAACACACACATACCTGCATACTGTACAGATGCTACAATCTATCCTGCTACCTTGGCCACTTCTGGTCATCTGTGCTCCACTGGTATTATACCTACACATACATGTTACTATATGTCTACATAGGAATTGGAGGGGGGCACACCTGACTGTTACAATCTGTGTACATCGGATTGGGGGGGGCACACCAGACTGTTACTACATTTCTAAATAGGATTGGGGGTGCTCACCTGACTGTTACTACATTTCTACGTAGGATTGGGGGGAGCACACCTGACTGTTTCTACATTTCTACAATGGATTGGGGGGCACACCTGACTGTTTCTACATTTCTACATAGGATTGGGGGGCACACCAGACTGTTACTACATGTCTAAATAAGATTGGGGGGGCACACCTGACTGTTTCTACATTTCTACATCAGATTGGGGGGGCACACCTGACTGTTTCTACATTTCTACACAGGATTGGGGTGGCACACCTGACTGTTTCTACATTTCTACATAGGATTGGGGGCACACCTGACTGTTTCTACATGTCTACAAAGGATTAGGGGGCACACCTGACTGTTTCTACATTTCTACATGGGATTGGGGGGGGGGTCACACCTGACACTTGTACACATTTGCTATGACTGTACTGGTATTTCAGGTACTCCATTTCATTCTGTATTCTGACCTATCATGCTGACTAGAGGCATATCAGTGTACTACAGGTCTTAGGTTCGATTGACCTACATATTAGTTTCTGATTTCCTACCCTTCAGAACTAACATCCCACTGCCTGACCTGATGTAGTCTGTCTGTGTAGGCCTGGGGGGGGGGGGGTTGTTACCCATAGGCATCATTCAGAGGCCTTAGTTTGTGTTTGTCTAAACCTGTCCTGCTGGCTGAGACTGTTGTTGAGTATGTGAACCTCCCCGACTGGCATGTGTGTGTCATATGGATCTGTCACATTTCCTGCAGTGGGTTTTCTCACTATGTGTAGTACTGGCTACTATGGTGACACCAGTATTTGTTACAGATCTCATGCTGCTACTATAGGTGTCTACTTTCTGCTGGCATCCCATTCAGCCACCCGATTTGATTGCATGCTCAAATCCATGCCATAGATACAAGTAACAGCACATACTACTCCATTCACCAGTTAGTAAGAAGAATGACTTACCTTTTGGGTGTGCCAGTATTGAGGATAGTGCTGGAGGGCTGCCTATGTCAGATGCACATAGTACACTCCCTATACATGGTTGAGCACAGGTAGTGTCATGTTTGGCATCCCTTTTACTGTATGTGTGAGTCAGAGAAAGGTGTCATTCCCTGGATCCCTACTGTGTCAGTGTATGTGCTATGCATTGCCTCTTTGCCAAGGCCAGGGCATACTGGGAACACCTACATCTGCCTACTGGGGTGGGCTCAGGTTGTTCCTCCTCCGAATCACTCTGTGCCTGTGCAGGCCTTGGCATTGGTGGGGGGGGGGGGCTGTCTGGCCCTGCCCTGTGCTGTTTTTGCTGCAGCTGTTTCCGCAGGATCATATTGTGTAGCATGCACATATGATGATAATTTGAGTACATGTAGCTGGTGAGTACTGCAAGGCTCCACCAGATGTATCCAGGCACAGGAACCATGACTTGAGTATCCCAAACATGCTCTGTTATAATTCTGGTCTGTGCGCGTGGCTCATTATGGAGTTATTGTTTGACTGTGTGTGCATTTCTGATGGGTGTCATCAGCCACGGCTCCAGTGCGTAACCAGTATCCCACACTAGGTGACCATAAGGGATGTCCCCATTGGGAAATCTCTGGTACAGCTGTGTCAGATGCCAGATGTGGGAATCATGATAGCCTCAATGGCAGCCAACACACTCATTCGTTATAATGGCCTGGGCATCGCACATGACCTGGCAGTTGATGGAGGGGAAGCCCTTGCAGTTGATGTAGACCCTACCCCTATCACTGGGTGGTGCTTTGATACATATGTGCGTGCAGTCTATAGCACCCACTACCTCAGAGTATTCTGCTATTTGGTGGAAAAGAAGCATATTGCTGGTCAACACCTCACGGGTGTTGAGGAAATATAAGTGCTCACTGGCATGTGCTGACATGGCATCCAGGAACTGGTGGAATACCCTGGATGCTGATGCCTGTGAGATCCCCATGATATCCCCAGTTGAGCTTTGGGAGGTAACTGTGGCTAATATTCCTAGGCCTACACATACCTTGGTGTCCACTGGGATGGGTTCCCCTCTGTTAGTTCTGTGTGTCAGGCATGGCCGGCACAGCTCAACAATTTGCTATAGGAGGTTCCTGTCCACCCTATAGTGCTCCACTATCTCCAGCTCTTGTAGCCCCTGGTAGGTTGCCCTGGGTCTGTACACCCTTCTTCGTCTCCTCACTGTGGGTTGGTCGACAGCATTCTCATCCTCACCACCCTCAGCCTCTTCCACATGTTGATGTCTGATAGCTGCTGCAACCCCTATCATTTTGTTGTTTTTGTTTGTTAAAAGTTCCCCGCTTGTATACACCGGTGGTGTAGAGTATGTGGGAAAAAACAGAGGGAAAGGTGTTTGCATAGGTTATAGTAGTGTTCTGGGCTGGGCTGGCCTGGTCTGCTGCCTGTGTAATTGGCTGATTCTGATACATTTCACCTGCCATCTATGCTAGTTCTCGTAGATTACCTTCCTACTGCTGTTTTCCCTTCCCATTGCCTTCTTGTTTAAGCCTGGGGGCACGCTGCGCAAACACAGTGCTCAAAGGTGCACAGAGCTGCTATTTCCTGGTTTACTTTTTTTTCCCCTTTAAAACCCAGTGCGTAGCACGCACACCCACTTAGGCAATGTAAAGAGTGCTAGGCAGCCTCAAACATACCTCCTTGCTTAGCTCTGTTAAGCTATGGCCAAACCTGAGCCACAGAGCTCCAATCCGCTTACAGTATGCCTGACACATCCCCCTATGATCTAAGTTAACTCTTAGCCTTGCACCAAGCTATTCCTGCTCTTACACTGTTGGGTGCTGACTAGCATGCAGGGGAAATCTGGGATTCAGTATCATTCCCCTCATTTGCATAGAATTGCCTGCTGCTGCATAGTTACATGTCCTACATTGAGCCTCCCCCCTTAGCAACCACGATTCACTGGCCATGTTGTCTTCTGCCTGCCATTGAGTATAATGGCAAAATAGTGATTTTGGTTAGAATGCTTATTTTAGGGTTTTTATTTTATTTTTCGCCCCATCCAGTTTGCGTGCTGCTGCCCTACGCTTAAACATCCGGGATCGGCTAAAAAAAATACAAGTTGATTTTTTTATTTTTGCAGCTGTTTCCCATGCCAGTGGCCATATATTTGGCAATTGGCATGCTTTCTACAAGATATCCACCCTTTATTTGGAGCTGTCATGGCTCCATTTTGTAGTTTGCAGAAATGTACTTGGTTACTGGCTGAGTACATTTCTGCAGATTACACTAGTCATTGATTTTTTTTATTTTTGCAACTGCTTCCCATGCCATTGTCCATATATTTGGCCATTGGCATGCTTTCTACATGATATCTATCCTTTATTTGGAGCTGTCATGGCTCCGTTTTGTAGTTTGCAGAAATGTACTTGGTTACTGGCCGAGCACATTTCTGCAGATTACACTAGTTCTACACATCTGGCTTCCAGTTTTCTGGATCGCAAATTCACCTAATTTGCATGGATTTCACCTGCAAATGGGGTAATTTGCATACAGGGGCTGAGTCCGTGCAGGACTAGTGCAGGAGCGCTTGTGCACGTCCCTACAGCTTATTCCTGGATAGCACAGTAGACATATTGCCTGCTGGAGCTCCTGCACTAGTCCTGCACACCATGTAGGGCTTGCTGAATCTGCCAGATAGTTATGGAAGAAAGTCTGAGCCAGTATGAAATCTCCAAATATTATCCTGCTGTATACCTGGATCAAAACTTATAGTCCTTATAGTGAGAGAAGCCAAACAAAACTATAAAACGAGGACAAGCATTGCTTATTTGATTATCAATTAATAAAACTATATTTGTTCATTTGTTTATCAAGTTCCAGAACACTTAGATGGAGGCTTAAGCAACTGTTAGAATAGAATTTGTGATGTACATTTAAATACTGCATTTAAAAATGTCCAGATATTATGATGTGTTGTAGCTGGATACCAAGACATTAACTTTATAATGTCTGAATAATGACAAGAGGAATTATCTTTTACATAAATATATATTATGCTTCAAAACGATGGACCGACTAGCTTGTTAAGCACATTTTTGATGTTAAAAAAGGTGCTTAACAAGCTTTTGCTAATCACCTGTCAGCACTATTAATCTCTTGTAACATCCTATACAATCAACGGTGGTCAGTAACCACCAAAGAAGAGTGGTAGGAAACAAAGTGGTTTAAAAAATGTTAAAAACTTCATTCAGTCTTTTTTGGAAAGATGAGTAAATGCTTAACAGGTTGAAAAGTTCTTTGCTTTTCCTACCACTCTTTTGTGGTGGCTGCTTGCTGCGTGGCAGTAGCAAGGGTACTACAACTTTCAAAGCTGTAATACATTTAATGTACCTACACGTTTTTCTTCAACTATTGTAGTACATGGGAGCAAAGTTTTATGCACTATAAAGAATTATCAGGTTTCTCCAATCATAAACAAATTTGCTTTGTGTTCTTGATATGTGAAGATTCAGCTCTCAAACCATACTCTCAAGGTAAACTTCTTGGCATACCTGTCTCATACACACATGCACACAAAGATGGTTATGATCAGAGAACTGATCGTAATCATCTTGTAAGCAAGAAGTTGTTTTAGTTAATTTATGTTTCCTTATCATGTGTTGTTGTTCAGTACTCTTTATTTAACTAGTTCTAATAAAGAAAATTGAAAATATAAGAGTACCTACTAGATAACTTTCAATAGATGATTGTAATATTGCTGGCGAAACTGCATCTATAATAATGAGAGTAGTCTTAGGGGTTGCACGTCTGAAATAATGAGTGTAGTCTTAGGGGTTGCACGTCTGAAATAATGAGTGTAGTCTTAGGGGTTGCACGTCTGAAATAATGAGTGTAGTCTTAGGGGTTGCACGTCTGAAATAATGAGTGTAGTCTTAGGGGTTGCGTCTGAAATAATGAGTGTAGTCTTAGGGGTTGCACGTCTGAAATAATGAGTGTAGTCTTAGGGGTTGCACGTCTGAAATAATGAGTGTAGTCTTGGGGGTTGCACGTCTGAAATAAGGAGTGTAGTCTTGTGGAGTTGCACAGAAGTACACATATTGAGATAATGATGCATTTGCAAATGAGGCTTGCCAAGAGAAGACCATAACTAAATGGAGGAGTAGTCTTCCAGCAGTATGAGTTTGTAGAAGGAGAAGGAAATGTCTGTACCTGCTCTTAGTTCTGGACTTTAGAAATAGTATCTAGAGCTAAAATTTGACTTCAGCAGGACAAAATATCCTCTTACTTAGCAGGCAGAATAGCAAAACTAGCAGTTTTTGATGCATCCTTGTAGTCTTTCCTTAATATGTTATTATATTTATAAATCATAAAGGTATAATAGTCAGATGGTGTATGAAGCTGAAGAGGTTCCTTAAAGTTATTGTGAAACAACAAAAGTTCACTAAGTGATTATTGACAGGCATCTAGCACATGTGGACTATAAGAAATAAAACAGCACATTTTCAGTGCATTACAACCTTTGTTAAAACTACACTATTAAAAAGTGATATCAGGATTTTGATTGCAGGACTTGTAACAAATTATGTATTTTGTTGTTTTCACTTCGTTCTTATGCCCATCCTTGCTTTAGTCTTGTCTGAAAAATTGAAAACACTGCAATAAGCAACTTATGATGAGCTTCTTGTCCCCATGCCTCTCAACCATCATTCATTTATATGGATGCCCATAATCTGAGTTTCAAATTTTGCTTCATACCTCCTAATAGCGGACACATATTTGAGAAGGTCTAAGTTAATAGCAACCATATTTAAAAAGTGTTGTTTCCCTAATTTGTGGCCTTTTCTAAAATCAGTTTTTGCATTGTTCCTGATTGTGGAGATACAAAGTTCAGAACTGTGTTTGTCAAAATACAAGATCAGAGAAAAGACGGGGGGCAGACAGAGAACAGGTAAATGATTCATTGAATGATGGATTGTACTGTTTGAAGTACCTTCTAGGGCTTTCTTAGCAGTATGACCACAGCTTTAAAATACTCCTCTCAGTACTAAATCTCTTTTCCCTCATTGCATCTTTAGAAAACTACTAAAAGAAAACTTCAGAAATGAAGCTGCTTGTAACTATCAGAGTGTAGTAAGCTTGTTGGGTGCATAGCTGATGTTACAGGAGCTTCCAATATGACTACTGTACAGATGAGATTGATTATTTAGGTTCAACTTCTGTACTTTTTGTTTTGTAAATATTAGCAAGGGTTATGATATTATGAACCACTGTACCTCTGGAATTTACACTACATGTACTACAACATTAATTTATATAGTTTGCATTATCTATTTTATCATTGAATATATATATAATGGGATTTGCTGAAAAGCATCCCACTCAGTATATTTACCTGCCAATAAATACATAAATAAATAAATAAACAGTATTCACAATGCTCCATAGAAAGGAAAGTGTTTCTCAAATATTTATGCCACAAACAGTTTTCTCTTTAAGGCTACCTTGCCATTTTTCTACTTGCACATCACATGTATTTCATATAACATTACTTACAGCAGCTACTGGAAGCTAAGTGCTCAGGACCAATTTGTCATACCTTCTAAATTACCTATATATTTAGCTGAAATGTGTTCTTGTGCCAGATATGTTTCCTCCAATTTCTTAACTTGCAACTGAAACCGAGCCTGCAAAACATGTATATCTTTCTGTTACATTTTATTTATTTTACCATCTTTATCTATATTCTTAGTTAAAACCATCCTTCTGCTAACTTTTCCCATCAACTTTATCTGCTTTATAAAAGACAAGGAGCAGGATTTGAATGGAAACAAAGGAAGAGCAGAGTAAAAAGACCCAGTAAGACAATTCACAAATCTATAACAAAATTTTATTCCTGTCAACATACAAAGGTAACTTCTATTATGCAATATAAATAGGGCAGCGGATATTTATAAATTCTGTCTACAAAGTGAGTTTATCATTATTATTTACACAGCAAAGCCTACATTTCTATGTAAGTCTTCACATATTACATTGTTATTCTCCTTCTTTTAAGTGTTAATACTTGTCCTAATACCTGCATTGTTTTGTTCCAAGATCTTGTTCAATAACGCATATAATGTAGGAGATATTTATAAGCTGAACTGTGAAAGTTATAATAGTAAAGTATATATTTTTTGCTTAATTGTTTTATTAAGACTTTTAAAGTATATACAAGAAATTTCATAAAACAAGTATAATAATTATATACAGGGCTATATGTCAGAAGCTCAAGTTTTTAAAAACTTGAAATTCATATTGTTGAGATGATATGATCGTGTTTCTGAAAACTCGTACTTTACAAAACAACCAAAAGCTACCTTTATTCTACATATTATATATACTAGCTCTGAGATCACACTATAGTGGGAAAAATGGTAAATTCCCTGATCATCACTGTATTATAATCTCCTTTCAAAAGCTTCAAGTTTTTGGAAAATTGATCTTATGGTCTTGACCACATCAATTTCAAGTTTCTAAAAACTTGAGCTTCTGATCTGGACTCTTATATACAATATGTACAAAGTATGGCAATTAATGTAAATCATCAATGAATTATAGCCACAAGAGTTCTGTATGTACTCAACTAGTTACATCTGAAGACACATTTGTAGAGTCCTTAGGAAAAGCCAAAAATTAAATATTTCATTATCAATAAGATAACTTTGATATATGGAGATATTGTTAGAAGTTTAGGAAAAATTCTGTCTTTCTTGATAGAGATTTCTTTCTGAAATACTTCTTACAACAACATCAGAAATCAAACTTTAGTGATGAGGATTTCTTTTATCTCTTCTCAGGAATATTAAATAATATTAATGACTTGTTTAATACAAATTTGTCTGACTACATGGCTTGAAAGAAATTTTATCTTCATCCAGAAGACAGATAGAAGTGAACAACCATAAACATATTTGACCAGTCAGCCTTACACAACTGATAACATATCCAACATTGAATATTCTTATCATTCATAAATTGTGAAAGTTTGTAACATGTTAGAAAGTTTCTATGTACAACTTTCCAAGTATAAGAACAACAAAAGTGTACCAATGAAGTGGTTACTACTGATTTTAATAGGTGGGTTTTATTCACTTCAGACAACAATGCAGGTCTACCCAAAGTAATACAATTCCAAAAATGTATTATTTAACTTATTAGTATATAAATCCAATATTCTATACAGATTAGAAATCATATTTCTTGAGTTATTGTTGTTGTTATATAGAATTTCATAAAATATGTAATTAGTTTAGGAGGTTCTTTATAATAAGATTGGGATCAAGGTAAAAAGAAATTGCTTTGTGCTTGAGCTCTAATATTCTTTAAAGTTAGACAATCTTGATCTTCTAGATTATATTCTGACATTAGTGACTGGATTGATGTAATTTCCAATCCTTTAAAGTAGTTGTACCAAAGAAAAAGTTTTTATTCCTCCATTGGAGACATTTCTTAAAATGAATTCCTTCTACACATGCTTTGGGTATACCAAAGGGAATTAGAGTATCAAATTATAGATTCAGTTATGGATTGTAATAATTAAAGCTTTGGGGTTTTTAGAATTAGATTAATAATCTTTGATTGAGTTGGGGAATAGATATTATGTTGGATGTAGTTGCAAACAAATGGCCATAAGGATACATCTAATAATTCAAAAAAAATATTGATTTTTTGGAGGGGGGTTGAAAAGGGTATAAAGCAAAGATTTCCACTTTTAAATATAGATGGGATCCAATCAATTCACTACAACACTATGCACTGCTGCTTTAGCACAAGATTCTATATTTGGAAATCGATTGCTCCTATGTTCCATAGTAAGATACACCATTCTGGGTTTTTTAGGATACCATAAGATGTTTAAGAGTAACTTGTTAAATTTTTATATCCTCTTTATTAGGTAGAAGTGGTATAGATTGGATAATGCATAAGATCTTTGGGAATAAAACAATTTTAATTATCTGAAGTCTATCTTCAAAATAAATTATCAATTTATTCCATCTACATATCAAATTGGAAATGTCCTCCAATGTTATCTTATAATTAATATCTTTAGTTTCTTCAGTACATTTGCCTATTATAGAGCACAGATAAAACAATGTTTGAGATTCACTGCCTATAAAGTCATTATTAGAGCTCATCAAATTATTGTTTTTTTTAATAAGATATTTGGACTTAATGGAGTTAAAGTGAAAGTCTGAAAACTTTAATTTTTTGATAACTGAATTTAATTCTTTCAATGACTCTTTTGGGTTTATTAGAGTTAACATAATTTCATTTGTAAAAAGCATAATTTTGGAATTATAGTGTTCATTCAGTTCTGCATCCTTTATTTTTAGATTGGCTGTAATTGCTATTGCCAAAGTTTCTATGGTTAAAGCAAAGAGGATAAGACATAAGGCACAGCCTTGTTTTATTACTCTATTTAGCTGTATACATTTCAAAGATAAAAGACCCAAATTAACATAGGCCATATTATGTTTATATACATTGCCTAAGAGTGCTATAAATTGAGAAGGAAAGTCAACGAATTCTAAATATTTGAATAAGTAACTCTGATTTAATGAGTCAAAGGCTTTTTGTATATCAAGACTGATAAATATAACTTCTTGATCTTTGTTGTTTAACACATCAGTGCATATCACATTCTTTTGATATTGTCTTATGTTTGTCTCATGAATGAAACCAGATTTAACTGTGCTATTAGTTCTGGGATACATTTTTAAGTTTATCAGCTAAAATAGACATAAAGATTTTATAATCAAGGTTAAGTAAAGAGATTGGTCTATATGAAGAATATAAACATTTTGTCTTCTTTTAAAATGTGAAGTTTTTACAGGAAGGTAGAACTGACCCAGATGTTTGAATGACAGAGAAGACTCCCTGAAATAAGTGTATAGCTTGCTTGGGAAGTATCTTGAACATTTCTTTATTAAAGCATCAATTCTTAGAGATTTATTGATTTTTAGTTCTTTTATTTTGTCTTAAATTTCTTTAAGAATAATTTAATCAGTTAGTGTGTCTTTTATTTTGGGAGATACTATGAAGATAAGATATCATCCAAATCCATGTTGGAAAGAAATGATTGTGGCTATGCCTGTTGTATGGAAGATATGTAATATTGTTTAAAATTGTCTACTGTATCCCTGTATATGTACAGCCTTTTTTATTTTTGTTTTTTATTTCCTTTATTTGGTTAAATTTAAATTGCAATTTCATTCTTTTGATAAATGTTTTTAAGTGTTTATGAGCTGAGGCCCATGAGGGTATTTTTAGTTTTTCTAAAGCTAGGGCTATTTTATGAGACAAGTAGTTTTCAATTTCTACTTAATTGGTTGTATCGTCTTTATTTAACTTAGATTTGTCATTCAGCAGTTTGGTTTGACTATCTAAAAACTCCTTATCCCATTATTTTATTCTTTTTTTTAGTCCAAGCAAATGTACTGCCATATATGTAAGCCTTGCAAGAGTCTGCTATCATACATTTATTTACTTCTTCAGAGTTATTTATTTCCTTAATAGAATTACTTTCTGATAGAACTCAGGATTTATATTCTTTTGATTTCAATATATATGAAGGGATTCTACTCATCAAAGACAATTTGTTAAAGTCCACAGAAAGCCTTAGAATAAATGGAGAATAAGTGTAATGTAGTCCAAAAAGGAACAAGGTATTATTTTGAGATGAACTATCTTGGAGAGGAGGTCATGTGATGTTAATATCTTGTCAAGTCTGCTTTTTGTGCCACAATTCAAGTAGTAGTAGGCAAAGTCTAAAGATTTATCCACTCTTGTATAAAATATATCTTTTGAATTAAATACATCCATTCAATTATTAAGGGTCTTGGCATGTGAAGGCAATTTTAATTTTATAGAAGTTGAGGATTTATATCTCTTTAAAATGCAGTTGAAATTCCCTCCTAATATTAGTCTACCTTTTGCATTACCAACAATGATATCTAAATCTTTTTAGCTAGTTTAATGTCCATTCCCAGGAACCTATATATATATATATATACATATATACAAATATATACATGTTAGCCAAAGTCCAAATTCTTTTGTTACATTTTATAACCACCAGACATAAAAGACCCTCCTGATCTTCATATTTATTAATAACATGGGCATTATGGCATTTTTTTCCATAAAATCATGACACCCCTTACTTGAGATTTGAATTTTGATTCCACCAGAAATTAATATTTGCTTGGTTCCCTGGGAATTTGGGTGTTTAAAATGAGTTTCTTGAAGAAATATTACTTGTGTTTTATTAATGTGTAAATATTTTAAATTACATCCTATTTTCATTGGATTATTTAAACCATTAATGTTTAAAGAAATTAAAAGCAAATCCATAAAAGTATGTAAAAAAAGAATAACCATAATAGCTGTAAACTTTAAAGCAAATAAGTTGTTGGATCAAGCAATCTTTTATCAGTGAGATAAATTGTTGGTACAAGAGAACCAAAGAAGACATGCATACTGCAACAATTATAATGAGTATAACCTAAAAGGTTAAATAAAGTGAACACAGCTGCATAAATGGAATTTAGAATTTCCCTGTCTAGAACTGAAGACCCTCCTAAACTAAACCACAAAAGATCAACCTCACTAGAGCTCTTTTTGACTAGCTGTGCTACAAAGACAAAAAAAAAACCTGCTCCAGGACTCCACTACAAAATAAATTTTAACTAGAGAACATATTTATTATTTAGTAAAATGTTAAATACGAATAATCATTTAACACTACCAAATAATATACTTTTATACCCACATTCTCCACTTGTGCCTTCCCTTTCATTCTCATCCTTCCTTTTATGTCCTTTTCCCCCCACTCTTCCTTGTTCCCTCCTCCTTCTCTTTGCCTTCCTACAGCCTCCCACTGTTCTCCGTATTCTTTCATTTCCCTCTACCTGTTTGCTTCTCCCTCATTACCTTCCTCGTCTTGCTTCTTTTCTGCTTTCAACTCCTTTTCCTACCCTTCTCTCTTATCTCTTCTCCTCCTTGTTCCCATTTCCTGTATCTCTTTCCCTTCTATTTTTCTTCATTCTCTCTTCTTCTGATTTTCTCATCCCTCCGTTAGTAGGAGGGATTACATTCCAAAATATAAATGCAACAATGTATATAAGGTTTGAGCTAAACATTAATCTATTAATGTTAGAAGTTTACTGTTTTGAGTACCCAGTCAGGCTATTCTTCATACAGTAGAAAGTTCCATGACTTAACTGAGAACTAATAAAAATATGCTATAATAATAACAGCTCAATACAAATGCAGTTATATTTAAACTAATGGCATAATAATTTAATATTATCATTTGATATGCTGATAAAACATATTAAGAAAACAATAAGAGCAGCTGAGTACTGAGCTGGTGAAAGACTATATATATATATATATATATATATATATATATATATATATATATATATAGTCTACTAATTTACAACGAATTGTCACTTAAACGAAAACGAAAAGTAGAACCCCACTTCAACGAAAGTGCAATTCAATGAAAGTGCACTTTTGCTGAAGTCTAGGTACCTTACAAATAAAAAAATATAACAGAAACATGCTTTCGCAAGGGGCTGTGCCCCCCCACCCCCTACTTAAATATACCAACTCCGAGATTGCACTACAGCGAGGAAAAAAGTAATATTCCCATTCCGCTCTGATTTCTGTAGTCAGTTTTCGAAGTTTCAGCACTTCAAACAAGTGGGTTCATACAAGTGAAGTTCAAAGTACTGAAACTTCGACCAAAAACAGTAGACCCATATATATATATATATATATATATATATATATATATATATATATATATATATATATATATATATATATATATATATATATATATATACACACACACACACACACACACACACACACACATATATATGTGTGTGTGTGTGTGTGTGTGTGTGTGTGTATATAAGATTGTCATTCTTGTTGGAAAAATGATTTGAACCTTGATGTTGTTTTGTTTTAACAACTTTACTAAAGGACAGCTTTTTTCCTCTTTTCTACTGTTTTAACACAATAGTCATTATCAAATCTGATATGTTGTTCATATTTTAAGGGTCACTATGACCAGCTATTTTTGTGATCAGTTCTTTGTCAAATTATAAAAAGAATTTAATGATTCTGGATCTTGATGGAAAAGTCGAAGTAGAAGAAGCTGGCTTTGTAATAGATCAATTTGTCCTTTCTTTCCATTGGAAAGTTCTTGTAGATTAAGTATTTTGGGAATCCAGGAAGACAAAAGGAAATCATATGTTCTCCTTCAGACTTTTCAGACAGGCCAAAAATTCTAATGTTACATCTTCTCTCTCTACTCTCTAAATTTTCCATCTTATTTTGTAACTATATATTTTGTTTGAGGAGGAATTCAGTTTGTGTTTCTTCTCTTAATCTTCCATCTACATCCAAAAGTGCTGTTTAAGAGAAGAGAGTGTAAAGCAAACCAATATACTAAAGGACATGATTGAAAAACATCAAACAAAAAATATCTAGGTTTTCCTAGAGACCATTCAACTTCAGAGAGAGTTCCTGTATCAATGTCATGACCAACTGGAAAACTTTTTTTGGAGAGGAGTCTGAATGTCTTTGTTAGCACTCTTTTTCTTTTTTCAAAAGTTCTACAGAAAGTTTTGACTGGAAAAACTTAACAAATCTTCTGAAAATTCAAAATATCAGAAGAACAAATGATAAAGTTTAGATTTAACTATAGTTTTATGTTGAGACAAAATTGTTTTTCTTTTTTTTTCTTTTATTTCCAGTGAAATGTAATCAGTACTGTGGAGCTCTGAAAAGATCCTGTTGTCAGTTAGCCATCTCGTCTCTGCCCCCGTAAAGTATGTGCTTTTTGTATTATATACTTAATTAATCAAATTTAGACATTTCTCATTTGTTGGGGAATGTGGAATTTGCCATGCTCTGGTAATGCATTTCCTTGCAATAACATTTCCTTTCTACCATTTTGCATCCATTTTATCCTGCAAAACATATCACATCTCATCTAGCTAACCCAATCAATCTTCTTGTATTCTGCATCAGTTATGTCTTGTCTGCCTTTGTCACAGCTTTTCATTTTATACTGATCAGTTTGAATAACTTTTTTGTTGTGCACTACTGTCCAGTTAAAACACTTAAATAATATACTTATTACCAACTTACAAATGGTAAATTAGAATGTGACTGCTATAGCTATGTAAAACTCCTTAAAAAAAGGAGTTAAGATAAATCTACTATAATGTCTCAAGTTACTTACTTGTTTCATGAGGTTATATGCACCTTTTATATTTCCATATATCATATCTTACTATTAAGTATTAATTTGTGTTTTTTAATCCCTGTTGTATTCTGAAAATTGGCTCTTCCTAGTAGGAATCCAATTAAAATATAAATGAATGAATAAATGAATGGATGTGGTGGTGGCATGTAAAGGGATTTTTATGTTGACTTGTGCTTGCACAAGTAACACTGATTTTGTTCTTTATGTATGCCTTTCTCTTTGATTCAATGGAACCACAACACTGAGACATACCTGCAGACTCTTTTCAGCATAAACTTACCTGCTACCTGCCATTTTTCCACCAGTGTAGAGCCACTATTTGTGGCCATACTAACTACACACCTTCACAGTCTGGACATGCCCTCTGATTATTTCCACATTCTATTTAAGTATAACTGTTATTTAAAGTCAATCCCAATTACCAAAAGGCACCATTACATACATTACTTTTTCCAGCCACTCATCATTCATTACACACATGCATGCACGCACACACACACACACACACACACACACACACACACACACACACACACACACACACACACACACACACACACACTGTTTGCATTCAACTAAAATTTTCATACTATATGTACATGCCTGTCTCCTCAGCCCCCATTAAGTCTGCACAGAAAGGAGTTGTAAGTGATTTGCCAATAGAATTATCTCAATATGAAGAATTCTTAAAATGATTTACTACTTTCATATATGTGTGTGTGTGTGTGTGTGTGTGTGTGTGTGTGTGTGTGTGTGTGTGTGTGTGTGTGTGTGTGTGTGTGTGTGTGTGTGTGTGTGTGTGTGTGTGTGTGTGTGTGTGTGTGTGTGTGTGTGTGTGTGTGTGTGTGTGTGTGTTGTGTGTGTGTGTGTGTGTGTGCATCTATGCTGAGTGGTAGGAGGCAGAGTTGGTCAGAAAAATTATTCACTTGGCTGAAAGTAGGAAAAACAGTAACAGAAACAATTTGACTTTTAAATGTAATGCATGGGTATTACAGTTTCAGAGTCACATGCAAAATAGGAACCAAGTAAAACCTTGAAGCTAGAAAACAGACTGAACTGCGCAGTGTTTTGGGCAGAAGTTTATTATTACAAGCTGAACAAACTGTGGGGTGTTGCATGTTCTCCTTTATATCCTTGTGGGTTTCCATAAGGAATTCTGATTTTTTGCCAGCTGCAAAAAATGATGCTTAGTGGCAATTCTAAATTATCTCTGCATGTAATCCTTACTGTTGCCCTTGTGAGGTGGAATAGATCTACATGTATTAGTCCACTTACCTAGTTTAACACTTACCCAGCTTTTTGTAGTGTCGGTGACTCAGCAAGAAGGACAATTACCTTGGGTGCTGGAAGATCAGAAGACTGTGTGTTATCTCTAGTTAATATAAATACTATCTTGGGTCTCCTCACTGTCCTAGTTGGACTAACCTGTTCAACAAATGATAAATTAAGTAAATAAAAATACACTTTCAGAACTAATTATGTGTGTATGTGTTGTGTGAGCGATGCTATTTCTATAGACGGGCCTGAGATAATTACTATTGATATGGTTGAGCATTCTGTGAAAGTTCACCAGTTTTGTGTGGTTTTGTGGAAGCACACTGACAACAACAAGGCAAGAAAATTAACTTGGTAAGAAACTCTAACCATGCAGAGCAAGCATGGGAGATGATTGAAAGCCCATGATGAAAGAAACGGGTGGTACAAGATGAGAATGTATAATGGAAGTAAAAAAGTATTCATGCTCTTTCTGACCCCCCCCCCAATCTTCCAACAACCATTAAATGCAGCCCCACTGACTAATTTTTCCAGCACTTCCTAGCATCCAAAGATATTAGGCATGGTAGACTAGAGCTGGGGATTGTGATGAATTAGATTTTACCTGGTTTTGTGATGCAATGTGAGCCCACTGCAGAGTAACATGGTCTATTTGGTGTTGTCTGCAAAACCTTTCAAACAATTGGAACATGTAACATTCTTAACTAAAAAGATTATTTATTTATTAAAAGTTTATTAATCAAGATGCAGCAATAATCCTGCAAGACCATTTTTATGCTCAGCATGGCAGAAATGCAACCATAGCAAGAATAAACAATCAATATAACTTCAACAATGATAATGTAATATTAAGCTTACAGAGAGGTAAGGATAATTAATAGGTAGCATAAGTGAACACATTCACAAGCAGACATGATACAAAAATTCAGTCATGCACTTACTGAGACTACAAATGGACCACAACTCTCTCTGAATTGATACTTATACTAAAGAACTTGTGTATTTTAACTGCGATCTGCAGTTTTGCTTCAGGCCTATATATATATTGTAAATAGTTTTTACTTTGTTTTTTAATAATTTGTCTTAGAATGAGAATACTGTTTGTCATTTGTTGTCTTTTACTTTTCATGGAAAACTTAATAAAATATTTTGAAAAAAAAAAAGAATTCAGTCATCAGAAAGGTATGAAAAATACCTGTGTACTATTTTATCATTATATAGTATGTTTTTTTTCAGAAAATAATATCCAATGAACAAAGTAATTACATTACAAAAAATGTTGGAGACAGGATGTGAAGACAACTGATGCGTTTGTCAAAAGAAGGAAGACAGAGAAAAAAATGAAAAAAAAAAGAAGTCTGGGGAGGGCAAGGGGAAATGTGTCTCTGTCTCCTACCTGGGTTCAGGGGAACTAGGCAGTACTAAAGGAGTTGGGAAACATGTTTACTGGTAAACCAGGGTGCACCCACCTGATAAGCAAGCAGGGCCACTTATAGTGTGCCTGAGCAATTTAAGTTGACCCCAAAATGGTAACTACAGGAAATGTTGGATTAATCCAGGAATCCAATTGTTTACTTCTAACAAGTTTTTTTTACAAAAAATTAAGCTAACAAATAAACATATTGTTTTATTTTAATATACAGTAACAGCATATATTCCTGATAACTAAACCAAAGTAGTTTTACATACAGGAAGTCTGCAAGTGAAGGGAGGGTTGGGATGGTAGAAAAAAGGCATCAGCAAGGGACCCTACCAAATGGTCCAAACTGGGTCCTGTAATTGCTAGTGCCAACCCTGGAATAAAGGGTCTTTCATTGATGCATAGCACAAACACACACACAAATGCACAGGAAGCAAATGATGCTGAATAACCCCTGAATAGGTTAAGCACTAAATAAATCTGTTGACTCTGCTGCCACCAAGTGGTGTATTATGGTAACTTTACTCATTTTCAACAGTTAAAATAAGTGAGCCTATTCATAATGCATATAAAGTACATCATCTAAATATTTCTATCCAGTTTTTCTGTCACTCCTACTAAGAAACAGAATAGAAAATTAAATGCACATTTCTAGAGTTAGTAAGCTCTTAGAAATAAAAAAAGTATAAATCACATTATTTGTAAAATTATCCACCTTAAACTTAAAAAATGTGTCAACAATAAAAAAGTAATTTTATTGCTATTTAACATCAACTTAGTCTTAAATGTATAAGAAGAACATTATTCTACATAATGTTGCACCACCTTAATAAAACAGCTAACAGAGTTAGTGCCATTCAAAGGCACCTATGCTCATTTGTTCTCCAAAAAGTTGGCAGAACCCATTCTAGTGCCACAGATGAACTCTGTACAAAAATCCTTCTCACTAATCTCAGAGAAGATAATGGAAATGTTCCCACGACTGTGACCTGTTTACTTAGCCCATCAAGTTAATTGTAACCCTAATGGGTTCCTAGGATCACAGCTTTGATTGTAACGATTACAATCTACTGGCCTTCAAAAAAGCTTGAGTGCCATAATGCCATGTTGATTTTTTTCTTCTTCCCGTGTATCTGTCAAGATTATATTTAAAGAAAGCTAATGACTAATTTGTGACAATAAGGAGAAGCTTGTTCCATAATCTTGGTAACTGCCATTCCTTTTTCTGTCATTGAGTATTACTAAGTCCTATGTGGTACCTATTTATAAGGGCGGTGCCAGACATAATATTAATAATTATTGTCCTATTAGTCAAACCTTAATAATAGGCAACTGCTTTGAATGTTGCCTATTGTTACAGTTAATCAGAAGTAACAAATATGGGTCTCATGTTGATGAAACTCAAAATGGGTTTATAACAGGGTGCTCAACTTTGACGGGTCAAGCAAAATTTTGTTTTAGGATATTTAATCCAAAGGAACTAGGCACTGGCTGTGTTGTTGTTTATTCAGATGTAATGAAAACTGTCAACACAATGTCCCACTGGCAGACATAGGACAAGCTAGCCAATTTCTAGGTAAATCATTATGTCATTAGATGGCATGAGAGCTAGTTAACTGCCATTTCACAATCAGTGGTAAATAAAGCGTTAGAATACCTTGGAGGAATATTATAGCTGATGTTCCTCATGACTCACTGCAAAGGTCTGTGCTCTTTAATCTTATATTTTCTGACTTCCCAACATCAGCTAAATTCTGGCTTTGCAAGTATGAAGATAACTGAAAAAGTGCTGCAAAAATTCAAGATGACAGTGACCTAAGCTACTTAAATGCCTATTTAGAGCAAATAAAAACTTGGTTGGAAGCGAAGGGACTGAACTTCAATACAAATAAATATAAAATAATTTAATTTGGTACAACTGTGGATGCATCTGTTTGCCTCACGCATTTTAAGCAAACGTACATCCAAAGACATGACTGGATGTATCTGTTAGCTTACAATATATGCAGCTATCTAATTGTGAATACTTGAAGGATTTGGGTACCACTACTGGGAAAGGATTACTTTTCAGGATCATATCATGGATATTAGACATTGGGTAATGAGGAAACCAGGGATAATATTAAACACAATAATGACAAGAGATAAAGATACCATGACTGCCCTTTTTAATTCAGTATTTTGACCTGTAATTGAGTACAACTTGGTCTTCTGCAGCATATCTGTGACACAGATGGATCTCCTAGAAAGTGTACAATGATGTTTTACAGAAAGGATGAGTGGGTAGGGTTTGGCCAAGATGGTGAGCAGTTAATAGCACTGTTTTTTAGCTTTGCTTGACTTTAACATCTATGACAGGATTTTGATTGAAAAACTCAAATAAAATGATTCAAAATTTGATGGCTCTATAGTTAAACAACTGCTGAAAGATTTTCTACAAAAAAAGTTTGAAACTTTTTTAATTGCTTTTTCCTGTCAAGAAAACTAGAAAGAACTAACTATCTCAGAATGAGCCCTAAGCTCAGTGTACAGGACAGTACAATGAAAAGAGGCATACAATCTACTCAGTAACACCAATGAGCAATCCATGAAGATAGATAAACTAGAAAGCAAAATGGGCAATATTAAAGAGGAATGTAAAAACAAGTAGAAGTACTTAGTAAAGCTCTTAAACAACAATCATCATGAATCTCGAGTATAGAAGGGACAATGTTTGATTTAGATGGAAGAATGCTTGAAAATGAGAATAATAACTGAATTTCTCCTAAAACAAAACAACTTACACTGGGAAAAAATAGAAGACTTAAAGAACAGATCCAGAAAAAAGAACATCAGGATTTACAAAATTTCTGAAAAAGAAGATGGAGACAGTACAATTCAATACCTTAATACTTGGCTGCCTAAGACTTTAAACCTGCCTAAAGCATTTTCCTTTGGTATAGAAAGGGCACATAGATCACTTTCCAGCACATCTTTAAAAAAAAAAACAAAACTACACCAAGATCAGTGATAGTAAGATTTTTCTCAAGTCAGGATAAGGATTTAGTTTTAAAAGCAGTATCGACTAATTATTCCGTTAAAACTAAAGAAAACATTATACGATTTGACAATGATTAGTCAGTCAAAAAGAAAAGCATGTGTATCACTTGTTAAAAGCTTAAAGAAAAACAACATTAAAGCACAAATCTTGTTTCCAGCAAAATAAGGATTCACTTTACAGAAGGAAAGAAGATTTTTAACACCTTGGAAGATGCAATGGACTTTATACAGAAAAATAAATCCTAGAAAAAACGGCAGTATATAAATAAAAGGTGGTCTAATAGAATACAAATTAGAAATGGCAGACGTCAAGGGTGTCCCTTATCTCCACTATTGTTTAACCTATATCTAGAACCCCTATTTTTAAACATCAAACAAAATGTATATCATAATGCCCCAGTAATATACAACACAAAAATTGCTCTGTCAGCCTTTGCTGATGACCTCAACATATATTGTACAGCGCCAACCACAGACACCAAAAAAATACTATCCGCTATCGAAGACTTCACACTAATTTCAAACTATAAAATGAATCTAAAAAAGACTAACATCTTCCCTTTAAAAACTCTGAAACCTTTCTCACTGCTCCCATTGATAGGCCAAATAAAATCTGAAGAAAAAATTAAATATCTAGGGATTACATTCTCTACAGATAATAAAGACTTCTATCTCAATAATATCAAACAAAAGTGGGATCACATTCTACTTGATCTAAAAAAGATGGAAAAATCTGAAATTACCACCATTAGCTAAAGTCACAATTATAAAAATGAATATCTTGCCCAGATTTTTATGTATCTTCATGTCTTCCCAGGTATCAATACCTAAGAAATTTTTCAAGCAAATTCACACTGAATTCACTAAATTTATATGGGAACCAAAAAAAAAGCAGAATCTCGTATGACAAACTGATGACTCCAAAAAACAAAGGTGGATTAGACCTACCAAATTTTGAAAAATATTATTCAATCATAAATGCCAATAGAATTTTGAGAATTGCAAATTACAATAAGCTAGGAACCAGCTGGACCCCAAATTGGGTAAAACTAAGTTTTAAACATATTGAAAGCCTGAATATAAATCCTAAATCAATACCTTTCTTAAGCAATAAAAGCATCAAAGCATATAACCTATTGGAATGCCTTAAAAACTCTATAATAGTAACACAAAATCTTTTTAAGTCACTAAATCTCCAGCAACCCATGATGATACTACAACCTATTCACAAAAATCCTAACCTAAAAATTAATAATCAGTTAATAGACCTGAAAAAAATCCCACTTATAATTAATATAACACTACAAGATCTCTACCCATATTTGAACTGTCCCACTAATGAAATAAGAGACCAAACGGGCCTTCCCAAGCCATATTTGTCGATCGTAAGACAAATTAAAGAATTGTGTATAAGCTACCTACAGGATATAAACATCAATAAAGATGACTTAATGAAATGCAACTCATTATACCAAGCCATTATACAACACAGTAAATTTATAACATGTTCATATAAAATGATCAAGGACCTGAAATATCAAGAACATATACTCTTATCAAACTTTTGGAAAGAAAAAATACCATTGGTAGAAAATCATAAAATATTACAAGCATTTAACCTAACAATAAAATCCATACCTCTTCAAAAGTTAGGATTTACTCAACTCATGATATATAACAATGCTTATTACACACACCTTAGACTACATAAATTTAACTCTAGGAACTCCCAATTCTGCCCATATTGTAAAGATGAGATTGCTGACCTTTTACATATGTTCTGGAGCTATAAATGTGTATACAAACTTTGGAATTCCCTGAAAATACAGCTACAAAAGATGGGATATCAATCATCAACGCTCACTTGGGAATTCACGATACTACATATTCCCCCAATTAACCTATCCAAAACTCAAACAATCATCCTAATCAATATTTTCCTATTAATGAAATTGTACATAGCTACAAACTGGCTGACCCCATCTAAAATCTCATGGAATAACTTCAGGAATCTAGCGATAAAACATATATTAGCCCACAAATACATAATAAACAGACAAAACAAAAACCTTAACATTTTGAAACATTGGGAACAAATCTTCAATATAATACTTGCATAAATAATTAATTTTAGAAAACATTTACAACATATACAATAAAATCATAACATTATATAGCACTATTCTAACCTGATGGTTTAACCCTGGAGAAAACAAAGCTTATCTCTTTTTATACTAGCAAAATATGAAAGCATTCATGTAAATAGTGTAAATATGTTCTTAAAATATTGTTGGTATATCAGTCATATAGCACCTGTGTTTACTCTTGCGAAATGATGTATATTGAAAACAAACAGTAAAGAATTATTATTGAAAAAAAAAAAAAAAAAAACGGCAGAAAAACATCTCTGAAGAGAAATGCTACAAGGATAGAAGGTCAGTAAAGGACAAAACAGTAAAAAACTGAGGGACAAATGAAAATTAATGGATTTCATGGTTATGAATGTTTAGCAATTTAAAGAAGTGCTTGAATAATAAGGAACAGGTGCTAAATATTACTTTTTGCAAGGTAAATGCTTAGTTTTTTTTCTTTCCCTACTTCAAATGGTTACTAGTTCCCTTTTTAATATGATAAAGCTGAATTCTTTTAGCTATATATGAAATTAAAGCCATTTATTTTCATTTTAAATTTAAGTGATTAAACCATTCATATCATTAAAGTTAACCATTAATATGAGGAAGCTTATGTTAAGTGGCACACTTTTTGATATCTTAACACGGATTGGTAATGTACTATTAAACATGATACTAAAACAAAATGACACTAAAGGAGCATGTTATGTTACATACTAATTTACAAAACATGTAGCTGTTTACATATACAAAAGAGAATATAGGAATGATATCAAATATTCAGTACTTCTTAGACATTCTCACAGTTAAAATATGTTCTCATAAAACTGTCATTTTTTTAATGAAAGTTTAAATATGTCTCCTAAAGAATGACAGTATGCTTCATCTAAAACAATTCATATTAAAACCTGAGAATATAAATGCGTTTGTGATGTTAATAATGATTTACTATTATAATCTCGAGTTGAGATACACACAGATGGAAAATTTGAAACACAGATGTTCGAATTTTCATCTG
The DNA here is from genome assembly GCF_019279795.1 of Protopterus annectens. Taxonomy (NCBI): domain Eukaryota; kingdom Metazoa; phylum Chordata; order Ceratodontiformes; family Protopteridae; genus Protopterus; species Protopterus annectens. The sequence continues at coordinate 1,799,596,141 of NC_056735.1, forward strand.
GCTGAACATTTCAATGTTTGAAAGTTTATATTAGTAAATGCACTGTGCATTCGCTAATATAAATTCGAAGAAGTATACAGAGATCACAGTACAGTATGTTTAGGGAAATTCATCCCTTTCCTCACTGTAGTGCACTCTCGGAATTGGAATATATAGCTAGCAGGGGGTGTGGGGGGGGCTTGCCCCTCTGCAAAACGTGATGTTACGTATAGGAGTTTACTTTATGTGAGCTACTATACAGACATCAAGTGATGTGTTCGGAAACAATGTCAAATCTGCTGAATCCATTCAGCTGATTTGACATTGTGACTTGTTCTGTATTTTGACTTTCAAGGCTTGTTTACGATATGTCAAATGGAAATTATTTTGCCATTCGACATATTGATAGTAAACCATTAATAATTAGTGTTATATAAAGTTTAAGGGGTTATCCCATTTATATCACTAAAAATAAATTATTAGTAATATCTAGCTTGTATAGTTTGACATGCTTTTTGTGACCTTAAAATGGTTCACTAGTGTGCTACTGATATAATACTTGACATGCAAAAGGACCCAGGAAAGACATGCTATGTTATATACTAAGGTACAACAAATATGGCAGTTTATGTATATAAAAGTTATTAATGGAATGATATATAATAATAACAGTAACATTGACACTCTTACAAGTTAAACCTGGATCACACATAACTGTCTTTCTTTTAAATGCTATGTCCCTTTTAAAGAATGACAGTATGCTTTATCCTAAACAACACATACAAATCTTGAAAATATAACTGCATATTTGATATTAAAGGCTATGTTGTATCTTTGATTGAGCTTTACTATAGTATAGATATAATAGTTAGTGGTTATTTATGTTTTAATTAGCTTCTTACAGAATCATTAAAATGTTATTCCTTTGCATATAGCAGCTTTTAAAGGGTTAAATGCATTGGAATGTTTTTTATTGTTTTTTAGTGGTTTGGAAAGATTTGAGGGATTAATGAATACTGTAGAAGTGGCTTAAATTCACATGTGAATGTTGTGAGCATTTTTATGTGAGTTATAACTAATAAACAAATCATTTTAGCTCCCTTAACATGAATACTAGCTTAAAACAAGCTAATTAGATTTTAAGCACTTTTGTGAGGCTTTGGGAGCTTTGAAAATTATATAAGATGTCCAGATTACTTCCTCTTGTCTAAAAGTTAAAACTGACCTTTCAACTCACCCTCTGAAATGAAGTGATGCATTAGAATGTTAAAACATGAATTATAGGATGTTTTGACTGTGAAAGCTGATAATACAGCTTAAAACAATACATATTAGATCAATAAAAATACTGCTTTGAATCATATGCTAAGATACTAATGAATACATGTCAGATAATAAGTAAAAGACAGCAAACTGCATTTTAAAACCACTAACAACCATCCAATACTTTTGAGTGCTTGCAGTATGGCAAACATATAGACTATATACTAGCTTACAGAAAGACATTTCTAATAAAAAAATAGAATTGTATTTTTTTTGTTATTGTTTCTTTTTAATGATAACTAAATTTAAAATCTGAAGACAATTTATTTTGGAAAGTTTGAATCTTAAAGGGAAGATTTTTCAGATGTTTGTTCAAACACTCTTAGATATAACATATTAAGAAGGAATAGGACTGATTCTAACAGTATAATTAGATTAAAGATGGTCAAATATATATGAGAAAATATAACCGTTCTATAAATAGCACTCTATACTAGGATTATAACTAAAACATAGAACTTAGGAATATAGTAATTGTATAATAGGTTCATAGGTGTTTGCTAGGCTAACAACCACAAGGACCGTTTTAAGCCTAGCCATGCATCTCAAATCTCTGACAAGTTCTGATACCCTTGATAAGTGTAAGCATGGGCCTGGGAGATGAATCATTTACAGGTTACCTGTGTCCATTAGAGACATAGGTGCCAACCCAGGGAGGAATTTCCGGTTTCCCATCCAATTGTCCAAGTTGCACTTGAATTGAGTTAGGGAGGAACTCTGCTTCACATGGATGGGGAGCATGTTCCATAGAAGAGGTAGTCTCTGGCATATATACCTATCTCTCCAGCAGGTCCTATTTATATCATAGGCAAGGTTTAAGTCTTTAGAATGGGTAATTCTGATGATAAGACATAACATACAAACAGAAATAGAAAGAGATCAGGATAAGTATATCTGCATGTAGTTAGAACATTGCTATGTAAACAACTTTACACACAGTAAATAAAATAGAAAAAATATGAAATCACCTGACCTATAAATCAATAAATATGAAAATAACAACTAACTTTCTCCCCTGTAGTAGATCAGGTAGATAATGAGAGGTAACAGGGAAAGATGATCATAAAGATAATCAGTGTGGTTGACTTATAAAGAAAGAATCTAAGCAGCTTTTTAATTTTTCTCATTCATAATAACTGAATGACGGGCTTTTTAAAGGTCATACATATTAAAAATATGAGGCATATTAACATGAAACAGATACATAAGCTAGGCATTGTTAGTCTAATGGGCAGTTTGTATGATTTTTTTCAACAAACTAGGAATATGCTATTCCATGGTAGAATGTTTTAGGGTTATATTATTAGGTAATTTTTTTAGCTGTTTCAAAAGTTTTGTCCATAGCTGATAATTTCATATTGTCATTTATAAATTATATAATATGTTCTGTACATAAATGTGATATTATAATACCTGTTTGCTTTTTCTTATATAAATGTCTGATTTTAAATGTATATTTATTAACATTAATGGATTAAATAACCCAGTAAAGAGGAGGAGTTTGCTGAAATACTTATAGTTACATAATGCTGAAATAGTATTTCTACAGAAAATGCATTTACTTAATAAGGATGTAAATAAACTATCATTAAAGAATTATTTGATTTTAACAGGTTCTGGTTTTCATGATAAAAAAGAGGCACTCTCATTCTATGGAAGAACTCATTAGTAACTCCTAAAGTAAAAGATACCTATGTTGATAAAAATAGTATGCTAAGCATTGTTATAATTTAGTGGAACAGAAAACTATATACATTAGTAAACTCTTACTGGATTCCAGGGGCCAGAGTTTAAGATACAAAAAAATATTTAGGCACTATAACCTATTACATAAATGGTAAGTCATCATGGCTGATGATTTTAACTGTATTTTATCAAAGACACCATTGCAAATTGGAAACTGAGAATCACATCTTCAACCAAGCACTTATCAAAATTTGAAAATGTAATGAACTTAAAGGCTATACATGAGCTAAGAAAAATGAACTCTCGTCAGTTTACCCATTATTCAAACAGATAGGGAATACAAACAAATACTGATACATTTTTGTCACAACAATCTGTTATCACATATTAGAGACATTTCAGTAGTATCATGCCCGTTATCAGATGGCAATGCTATAGTATTAAATATTATATTAAAAACTGACAACTTAATCTATCATAGGAGATTACCAGCATACAGTGTTAAAATGAAAGGATTTAAGGACTGGTATATTAAAGATATCAGACATTTCCTGAAATAAACATGGTGAAGTATCCAACATTGTCCTGTGGGATTCACTAAAGTTGGTATGCTAGTAAAACAAGAGAATGGGACAAAAAATTGTCAAAATAGATAAATTAAAGTTATATCTAAAACCAAATGATACTATCAGTCAGTCAAAACTGAAAAACTTAAATACCAAATACATTGAAATTCTAAATCATCTTCTTCTTCTTCTTTCGGCTTTTCCCAGTTAGGGGTCACCACAGCAGATCACCTGTCCGCTCATGATTGGCAGTGGAGTTTTACGGTGTCGAGTTGCCAGCCCGGCGCCCAACCTTCCACAGAAGGCACACACACGCACTTACACCTAGGGCCAATTTTAGAGTGTCCAATCCACCTACAGCATGTCTTTCAGATGTGGGAGGAAACCGGAGCACCCGGAGGAAACCCACACGACCATACGGAGGACATGTAGACTCTGCACAGAAGTCACTCCAGCCGAGGATCGAACCAGGGAACCTCTTGCTGTGAGGCGACAATGCTAACCACTGCACCACTGTGGCCGCCCTAAAATTCTAAATCATAAACTTTTAAAAAATCTGGAAAAACTTAAGCTTCAAGCATATTTAGTAAAAGCATTAAGCTTACATAAACTTGCTGTTAGATCAAAGAAAATGAATAAACTAAATCATATCAAAGAAATTATAACACATATAAATAATAAAAAAGAAAGAAGAAAAGATATTAAAGGTCCTCTTGAGAGCTTTAGATTATTTTATGAAAATACAAATAAAAATACAAATAACTTAGATAATAATGAAATAGTTGAAACTTTTCTAAGGGAAAATACAAAAAAATGAACAAGTGGACAAATAAAAAATTGATGGACCCTTCACTTTAACAGAAATAAAAGATCAAATAAAAAAGTTAAAAAATAATAAGGCACCAGGCTTGGATGGTCTTGTACCAGAATTATATAAAATACTACCAGATGATGCTGTTAAAATATTAAGTAAGGTCTATAGAAAAATAAAAACAACTACTGAAGTTTCCCCTTCATGGAAATATTCCCTTATAACATCCATTTTAAAACACGATAAGGATCCTACAAACTGCTCATCATTACAGACTCATTTCACTTTTAAATGTGGATTATAAGATGTTCATGTCTATTTTAACCAGCAGAATTAATTTACTAATATCTAAACTAATTAATAACAATCAAAAAGGGCTTATTTTAAATAGACAAAAACAGGATAATATAATAAGAATACATATACTAATCGACTATACAAATAAAAATAAAAAAGAACTTTCTATCATTAGTATTGATTTAGATAAAACTTTTGGCTCAGTCAATTGGCCTTATGTGTTTAAAACAATTAAAGTATATAACTTCTTAGCTGAGCTAATTTCATTCATTTTTAAGTTTTGCAATAGCTTTTGTGCTTATGTTAAAATAGTTTTTCTTTCTAATTCCTTTAAATTACAAAATGGTACAAAACAAGGTTGTCCATTATCACCTTTACTTTTTGCATTAGTAATAGAACCCTTTGCTAATAATATTAGAGCTAATAAGAACATTAATGGAATCAAAATAGAAGATGATGTCTCCTAAACCTGATTGACTTCTTTGAAGCAGTCACCAAAGCCGTAGATGAGGGTAAGGTGGTTCACACAGCCTATCTAGATCTTGCCATGGCTTTTGACGCCATCCCCCACTCTGGAATTATAGATAAACTCACTAAACTAGGTATAAATCCCTATGTCACAAGATGGGTTGCCAACTGGCTCACTGACTGAACCCACACTGTGAAAGTAGCAGACTCCAAATCTGACTTCAGACCAGTGAGAAGTGGAGTACCACAGGGTTCAGTCCTGGGTCCTCTCCTGTTTGATATCTACTTTTCTGAAGTGCAGGCTAACACAGAAGGTCTTTGGCTAACGAAGTTCACAGATAACTGCAAACTAAGAGCCATAATTTAAACTCCTAATGATGTGGACATCCTACAAAAGGGCCTCACTGAGACAGATGCCTGGTCTCAAAGCCATGGTCTTAAGCTTAATGCTAAAAAGTGCACTCTCATCCCCTTTGGTAAAAACTCTGTACCCATGAGCTACCACATAGGTGGTAGTCTACTTAACACTGAAAGTGTGATAAGAGACCTTGGGACACAGGTAGACAGTAATCTCTCCTTTGATAATCACATTGCCACAATAGTCAGGAAATCCTTCTACGTGGCACACCTCATCACAAAAAGATTCTCATCCAGGAAAAAAGAGGTCATTGTTCCCCTCTATTCATCACTCGTTAGACCTATTATAGAGTACAATGCCTCTTTTGGTATGTACCTCACAAGACATCTACAACAACTGGAAAGGCCACAGAAATACCTCACAAAGAGGATTACCAGCCTCAAACAGATGCCCCATGTAGACCTTCTCAAAAAAACTCCAGCTTTACTCCATCGCATATCACCTACTCAGTGGCGATCTCTGCCTAACATACAAAGCTATGTCAAACCCAGAGCTGTTGGACATGCTCCACTTAAAGAAATCCCAATCCCTCTGAGCTACACGCTCTAGGGACCTAAACCTTGTCACCACAATAAACAGAACATGCTGGAGGAATAGATTCCTGTCCCAGAAAATTCCCATACTCTGGAACAAACTACCTATTCATATCAAACAAAGCTCCTCATTAGCATTCTTCAAGAAAAATCTTGATGATTGGATGGGAAATAGGAAATTCACCCTGGGGATCACCTCTGTGACTCTGCTCGACAGGGGCACAGGAAAATAATTTTCTTGGATGGTGAAAGCCAGGGTACCTTTTTGGCTAGGCTTGTATAGGCCCTAGGGCTGATAACCTAGTACCTACCTATGAACCTATGAACTAAAAATTAATCTCTTTGCTGGTGATATTTTACTAACAATAGGAAATATAGAAAAATCATTAGAACGTATAATCAGTTCTATGAGACAGTTTGAAGGGATCTCAAATTTAAAATTTAGTCATAATAAAACAAGTACATTACTAATTATTAAGAAATTTAAAAAAATACAAACAATGTTCTAACTTCAACTGGAGTAACACTCAAATTAAATATCTTGGTATAACCATTAAGTCTAATAATAAAGAAATGACACAAACAAATTTTCAACAGGTTGCTCATAAAATTTTAAGTTTAGTCACAAACTGGAATAAATTCTTCTTTACTATGGAAGAACAATTAATGTTAATTAAGATGGTAATTCTCCCTAAAATACTATTTGTTGTACATCCTTTTGAACTGTCTCCATTAATAAATAAGCCGATAAATAAAAATAATGAAGAAGATAAATAATGGGTCTATATTATTAGCACAAAAGCTAATAGTGAATACATATTGTGCGACATGTAAAGAATGAACTACATAAGTGTTGAACAGTATATTAAGCGAAAAACAGTACATCTAAATGTTTTAGTTGGCCCAACCAAAATTTCAATTGCGTATGACGCTTGTCTGTATGCCCGCCCATACCAAAGAAAAGGAAGACTGAGCAGCAATATCACTTGCAAACTGTACTTGACAGACATGCAGAGTATAGCACACAGGAATTTTAGTTTCAGTGGACATCGCCATAGGAAATATTTCCCTTTACTTCAATGTAGTGCGATCTCGGAGTTGGTATATCTAAGTAGCGGGGGGGTGTGAGGGGTGCAGGGGGGCTTGCCCCCCTGCCCGGAGTGTTCAGGAAAGTTATTTTTTTTAGATTTGTTACAGCACACTAGGAATATGGTGGTGGCCAAACATAAATTTTCGCTCTTTTGGATTTCGATATATTGGCATTTTGCTATTATGTGCATTCATTCTACATGTGTTTCTTTATTTGTATTCATTGTTATTAGTGTTTGTGCTAATAATATAGACCCATAAATAACAGTCTATTTAAATTTCTTTGGCATCCCAATAAACCAAGAGTTTCTTTTAATTGGCACAGAAAATGTTGGGATAATGGTGGAATAGCATTCCCTGATATTCAATTGTATGCTACTTCAACAATTATAAAAGTTATTGCATTGTGGAGTAATTCATCATATGATTCAAAATACAAACAAATATATCAAGAAATCCGTAAATAATAAACATTTCACAACCAGTCATAAAAAATAGTCCTTAATAGTTTTATTTGGCTATTA
>NC_056735.1:1799606334-1799656334 GCF_019279795.1 Protopterus annectens
GACATACTAGTCAGCAATGTCTAAGAGTTTGTTTATGGTGGTCTATATTCTGGGTACAAGGACAAATTTGACTGTTAAGAAAGTGGCTTTTTGGAGCAAATTTGAAGGTTTTTAAGGAATCAAGTTGTGTAATGGGAGGGGTAGGGCATGCCATAATTTTTCTATGGAGTGGGAGTACTAGCTTTGTCCATATCTCTTATTAGGTGTGGATTCGCTTAGAAGCTGTTAATCAGTAGACTGAAGATTCCAGGTGGGGACGTAGGATTATAAGATAGAACAAAGTAAAGGGCAATTTTCTGTGTTGGATATTAGTTTATGAGTAAGAGTTAGTTGGGTGTAACAAAGGTACTGTGGGAATTCTAACCATTTCATTTCCTTTATGGCCTGGCAGTGGTGTGTGCAATTTGGTAGGCCAGAGGCAAATTTTGCAATTTTGTAATAGTATGACTGCAGTTTGTTGCTTAGAGATGTGTGAAGGTTGGTAAAAATGGGGGACCATAGAGGAGAGATGGGAGTATGAGAATACTTACTAGTTTTATTTTTGTGGGTTTATCCATGCAGTGCTTATGTCTGTAGAGTTTGTCTAGTTTAAAATTATTTTTTATTGTATTAAGAATATGTTGTTCAAAAGACAGCTTGTCATCTATAGTAATGCCCAGTCATTTTGCTGTCTTCACTACTTCAATTTCAGTCTTGTTTTGGGAGTAAATTCCAAAGTCCTGTGGAAGTGGTTTAGATGAAAATATTAGTAGCTTAGATTTTTGGGAGGATTTAGTAGTAGTTATGCATTGTTTAACCAAATTTCTATGGTTGAGAAGGCATTTTCTGTTATTTTTAGGAGATCTGGAAAGTTGCTAGAGGAGGATATAATAGCAGAATTGTCAGCATATTGGACAAGTGAATTTTGTAGAGAGACTGTGTGGAGATTATTTATAAATACATTAAAAAGCAAAGGTCCAAGAATGGACCCCTGGGGACTCCTATCTTACTAACCAGATAACCAGATTGATTGTTTTGCCATCTGACAGTTTGCTGTCTGTCGTTCAGGTAGTTGGTTAACGAGGTAAGGGTATGTTCAGAGCATCCTAATGCTACTAGTTGTTGGAGTAGTTTAGTTTGTGATAGAGTCCAGAGCTTTGTTCACAGTATCAGTGATAGAAAGTAAGGCTGTAGTAGTACTGTGTGCAAGATGAAAACCATGTTGGGTGGGGGGCTAGGAGGTTATTGTCAGAGAGGTGTTTTAATAGTTGAGTGTGTATACACTTTTCCAATATTTTAGATAATGGTGAGAGAATGGAAATGGGCTGATAGTTAAATCATTAGTATTTCTATCTTTATGCAGTGAGGTTATGATAGATTTTTTACAGATTTGAGGGACTATGGATTTTGAGATGGATCAGTTAATTAGAATACTGATGGGGTAGGGTATTGCATCGGCACCAAGTTTCAAGAATTCAGAGGGAGGGTTATCAGGAGATAGGGAGCATGGTCTTAGTTTAGTGAGAAATTTAAATAATAGAGAGGTGGGCACTGGTTTTAGGAAGAATATTGGAGTTGCTGGGGTGTTGTTAGTGGTTTCTTTGTGGAGTGAGGGATGTAAGCTGGGATTCTCATGAACTGGGTTATCTTATGATTTGAGGGGTTTATTAGTTTTTGGTGGGGGTTCATTGACAAATTTAAGAGTGCCATCAATAAAGTGAGAATTGAAAATATGGACTATTTGTTGTGGGTCTTTATCAGGAGATGGTGATGGGTTTTGTATGGTCCCAGGATTAAGAAGAAAAGAGACTGATTTCAAGAATTTTTTGTATTATTTCTATGACTGGATAATTGTGAAAAAATAGTTTTTTTTCTCATTTTTAACATAGTTCTTGGCTTTACTACAAAGTTGTTTGAAATTAATTTAATTTGCATGTTTTTTGTTTTTACGCCATTCTTTCCAGGCTTGATCTCTAGAAAGAAGAATCTGTTTTGTTGGTTTTGTAAGCCAAGGAGCATGAATATGTTTTGTTCTTTTGTATCAAATGGGGGCTAAAGTATTTAAGATATCAAGGAAGAGCTTATTAAAATAGTTTACAGCTTCTTCTAAAGTAATGTTTTTAGTAGAGTCCAATTCAGAGCTTTTATGGATTTACTGAAAGTTATTTGGCTGAAGTTGGTTAAGTTTCTAGATGTTCTATATGAGTGGGGCTTGGGTACCTGGGTATGGGTTCTATGTGTAAAAGATGGTAAATGGTCACTTGGGATATCAGGGAGAGTACTAGTGCTGGAATATTTGTGTGGACCTGAGACTAGGATCCAATCCAAGGTGGATTCTGGTTGCTTGTTTAGCATTAGTTTAGGGCATGTGACAAGCTGTGCATACCTGTGTAAGTTAACACTACTAGCTGGGGAGTTTGAGATTAAAGTCTGCCAATTAATGTTAGTGTCCCCTAATATGACAGTCTCACTGGAAATGTTTTCTGTTGTCTAGGAGAGAAAATCTTCAAGAATAAGGATATTTTGGCCTGGGAGAATATATAGAACTGCTATGCATAAATGTTTACTATTATGTATTTGCAATGATGCTAATAAAATTTCCATGTTGCCAAAGGCTGGGACAGGTTTAGGAAAGGATGAAATGGTTAAGACGTTACTGTAGATTAAAGCCACAAACCCTTTCTTTAGGAGTCTATCTTTTCATAGGATATTATAGTCAATTGGAACTATTTCAGTGTCTGATATATGTAGCTTTAACCAAGTTTCTGTAACAGCTACAATATCAGGGGTATACCGAGAGAGCCAGGCATGAAATTCTGTAATTTTTTTACAAATACTCTGTGTGTTGATTACCATTATAAATAGATTCCAAGTGTTAGTAGGTGACTTAAAGGAGAGAGATGGGGTATGGCTGATATTGGGAGAGAGGGAAGGGCTGGGATTTGAATGTATGTCTCCACTTTGAGATAGTAACAAGAGATGATTTATAAGGTGAGAAAAGTAGTAGGTTTTAGGAGAAGACCTAGCTAAGGTAAAGGGAATTATTTTGAGTTTATTGTTGATGGGGAAGAGTCTGAATATGGTAGTGTATATATTGCTACAATTGAATAAAGATGATGAGATATTGGAGAAGCTAATTATATTGTGTTGCATTGCTGTACTTAGGGTAGTTGTTCTTGAAGATAATGAGAACTGCATGCTCTGTAGGGAGGTGGCTTGGATTAGTATGAGAAGAGGAGTGCTGAGAGAGAAAATGAAGATAATTGGTTGTTTGGTCTTGGGTATTTTGTAGAGTAGCTGTTATAGGATATAAGGTAGGATGAAGTTAGTGATAAGATGATTGGTGTTTAAAGTGTAAAAGGTACATAGTAGAAGAATACTGTGTAGTTGTGGAGTGGTTGATTGGGTGAAGGCATAGGGGGAGTGGTCTAGTGGAGTATAAGTGTAATGAAAGAGGGGTGTGTGGGAAAGTGGATAGGGTAGGGGAGCAGAGTGAGCCTGAGCAAAGCAAGGGCAAACAAAGTAGGTTGCACCATGAGGCTGACAATTGCTCAGTAAAACAAAATCAATTTTAATGACTCAGCCAAAGGTCAGCAAAGCCAAATACTTCAAGTAGTTTGAACACTGGTTATGTTCTGGTATTTTAAACAATGCATATGCTCTTAAGGACTTATTGGGTAGAAAAATGTTTACTTCACTGCAAAGAGTTAACCCAGCGTGGGAGACGGAAGACCATTTGGGAGAGAGTGTGGTGGGTGAAATGGATATACAGAGGTCCTGTTAGTGTGCACACCACTGATATTGTCTGCGGGGAGGGTTTCTAAAAATATAGTTAGGTATTTGTATATGGCATACACTTTAGTCTCTTCTTTTTTTTGTTATGGTATAGTTTGCAATCCTGAACATTTGCATGGGTCACTGTTGTGGAGAAATGCAGTCACAGTGTAGAGGGTGAGTAAAACGTTAGTCTCTTCTTTTTCTGTTATGGTGTAGTTCATGATCCTGAACTTTTGTGAGCGTCACTGGTGTGGGGAAATGCAGTTACAGTGTAGAGGGTGATTAAAGTGGTGAGCATACTAATGCAGAGCACTGGACCTAGTTCAATCCCTATAGTGAGTAATTTAAAAGAAAAAGTTTGAATAGATTATCTTTTCAAACTTGGGACCTTAGGTTTCACATTAGGGGTTGACAGAGGACTGAATAATTTAAGATATATACTTTTTATATTTTAAATTTTGTGTCTACATCACATTTTAATTTACTTTTGAATATTAGTATTTTGTTTTTCATTTTCATATATCTATTGGATTATTGGTGTTATCTAGGTAATTACTTATTTCAGAATATTATATGTTCTCTCTTATGCTGCTTGAGTATAACTTGTCTTAGTTAAAAGTGTCGGTCAGTTAATGTTAATGTTAATGAGCTTAATAGTTGTTGCAAGAGGGGAAGTTTACTTGAATACTTATATATGCTTAAAGCTCAAGTTTTTTTATTTTGCAAGCAACACCTCTGATTCAAAATAATATTGAGAGAGAGAGAGAGAGAGAGAGAGAGAGAGAGAGAGTAAAAAATATGACTATGGTTAGTTCCAATTTTAAAGAAAATAGAAGGTGTGTTGTAATTCTTTGGAAAAATAATTTCTGAATGCCCAAAAAGTTAGCAGGTGTAGTGATAGCATGGGTATGTTGTGCATAGTAGTAATAAAATTAAAAGATAGACTATATACTTCAGTAAATGTTTACTTAATCCCAGGAACTGGATGTAAATTTACCAAGAAATCCATAGATATTATAATTTCAAATATGAAAGGAAGCCTTCTAATGATGAGTGATTTTAATTAAAAGACACTAGCACTTCCATCAAACCCAGATTCTCTTATACATCCAAAGTTATATTAAATTTTATTGAAAAAAAATAATATTAATGATATTATGATTTTGTTGCATCTAATTCTTTATTTGATACTTATATTCATGTAGTTTGGAAACTCAATCCAGAATAAACAGGGTTTTAATTCAAATGATTTAATTTCCTGGTTGAAAAAAGTGGTATCCCATCCCTTACCAGACCATAATGATTTTACTTATGAAATTATGGTTAAACCTAGAAAATTAGTTGTCATAAACTATATGATAATATTAAAAGATTTTTAAAAATTGTAAAGAAATTCAACAGTGTTTAGACAAATAACTATAGAGAGGTTTTGGATGTATTTATTTGAGATTCTTTATAAGCTTACATATAAGATAAAATGATGGGGTGGTATGCCAATAAAATCAAACAAAAGAATAAAGAGTTATTAGAATTACAACCCCAGATATACACCTTAAATCTGAATATACAAAAAGTAATAAAGTTTAACTTACTGAAACGAGGAAACTTAATTCAAAATATCTTGAAATTCTACATAATAAATTATTGATTAACTTAGAAAAAAATCAAATTACAATGTTATTCTATAAATCTAAAAGTTTGCATAAATTAGCTGTTGGATCAAAAACAATATTAGGGCAAATCATACTAAAGAGATTACTATGTATATGAGGCAGCAGACATGTGTTTACACAAATTAGCCATTAGATCAAAAAATTATTATGTCTAATTATATCAAAGAGATTACTGTATCATGCAGTAAATAAAAAAGCAACAGATATAAAGAAAGTTTTGAATGTTTTAGAAATTATTTTAATAAACATAACTCAATTTATGTTATGTTGTAAAGAGAAGAAGTTAAATATTTTTAAGAGATAATATACATAATATATTCACTTATGATCAAATAAAGAACATTGAAAAAATATTACAATGACAGAGATAATAGAGTAAATGAAAAAGTTAAAAGATAATACAGCTCCTGGTAATGATGGAATTATAACTGAGCTTTATAACATTTTAATTTCATGAGGCATTATCAATTTTATTGCATTTTTCTGCAGATAAATACAGAATTAATATTCTAACTTCTTGGAAGTATACAATTATATCCCCTATACTTAAATAAGACAACACCTTGTCATTATGTTCCACTTATAGGCACATATCTCTTTAAAACACTGATTGCAAAACGTTTATGTCTATTTATGCTAACAGAATCAAACATTTTCTTTCTCTACTAACATATGAGGATTTACCCAAATTTATATATTGAACAAACAAGCTCATGATAATATTAAAAGAATAATTACATTAATTGACTATGACAATAATATGAAGAAAGATCTATTGATCATTAGCTGAGATTGCAATAAAAGCTTTTGCTATTGTAGATTATTTTTATTTATCTTCTCTGATAGAAAATGTGAAGGAAATGAAAACACTGTAATCTGTGTTAGCATGTCTGTGGGGAGATTTGTGTATATTCTCAGATTAGCTTGTTTTGTATGCCAGCATATCTAATTGTGAAAATGTAAATACATTTTTAAAATGCTGAGTATTTCCCTGTTTATACAAAATGTTAAAAGAATATGTTAGTGTTTTGATGCATTTCTAATTGCACATGTTTGTAAGGGAGATTCTGAAGTACAAATTGTCTCTGCAGAATCAGCTGATCAGTAAGTGATGTAATTAGAATGTTCCTAGTTGCTATGTGATTATTTGAACAGCTGGCTGACAGGAAAAATATTTTTTTTCAAACAGCTGACTGTTATTTTTAAAAATAAGACAATTGAGACTGTTAACCTGGAATATAAAAGAGACTGCTGAGCAGTTAAAAGCAGCAGTTAGTTAAGAGTTGCAGTCAGTTACAGTGCTGTGCAGTGGATACCAAGAAAAAGAACTCACCAAAAAATGTAAGCCTGCCTTTGCCTTGCTGTGATGTTTTAGATTAGATTAAAGAAAGTATTCTCTAGTTAGATTTGGAAAGTTTAATTATTAAGATAGAGTTTTTCTAAGATGATGGACTTCTGTCCTACAGTTTAATTTTATATTTCTGGTGATTGAATTCTAGTGTTTACTGAAAGTTATTGAGTTATGTTCTTGTAATTGTTTTACTTATTATTAAATGTTTTCATTACTTTGCATTGTGGCAGGACAATCAGTGTGTTCTTTAGAGATTAGAGAGTGTTTTTATACCTGTGTGAAATTTAAATTTATTTTGAGTGTGAGTGAGTCAGAGGTCTTAAACTGGAACACATTGATCTGAAGTGCATGATAAGGAATTACATTTGGGGTGGACAAAGGTATATAGTCCAATCCAAGGAAAAAAGAGCTTGTTCCTGTTGTGCTCTTAATGGATATTGTGGAATTTTACTCTTGAATGTTCTGTGCTCTGGTATTTTCTGTGACTGTCTCACACTTAAGTCAGTGGTGAGGACTGAGGCACCATAATTACTTACCTGGGTTTTAAGTGGGGGACATCACATTTATTAGTGGCAGTCTGGTGGGATATTAGTCAGATGTCACAGAAACTTATATTTTTTCAATTAATTTCATACAACTTATTAATCATTTGTATCAGAACTCCACTGTTTTTATTAAGCTAAACTGTTTTTCCCCAACTGATTAAGATTTGTAAAGGAACAAAACAAAGTTGTCCATTGTCTCCCTTATTATTTGCTTTGGTGACTGAATCCTTTGCTAATTATATAAGATCAAATTTAGAAATAGTTGGGTTTAACATAAATTTTATTATACATCTAAAACAGTGGTGCACAACCTTTTTGTGGGAAAGGCCACTACACAAATTTTTAATGCATCTGTGGGCCACCTCACCTTGCAGCCATGACTTATTACAAACTCTTGCAGAATGTTACTACTGTTTACAGACTAGAAGTTATAAACAAGAAAGAATAGTTACTTCTGCAGCTAAAAAAAATAGAGGTATGCACAAATGCAAGCAACCATGTGTTGGAAAGTTTGCATGAGTGGAGTAAGCCATAGCACTTTTTCACTTTTTAAAAATTTTTTGGCTACTCTCTGGGGACCGGATAGTATTGCCTGGCAGTCTGGATTTGGCCCCCGGACCAGACGTTGTGCACCACTGATCTAAAATCTAGCTCTTTGCAATGATATTTTATTAGCAATTGGTAATATTGATAGATCTATAACTTCATCTAATTCATTACAATTTTTTGAATCTGTATTGGGTCTTAGTTTTAATAACAATAAAATTAATATCTTATTGATAAATAATGAATGAAAAGACCCATTAAAGAAGATTAATGAGTATAATTGAGACAATAAATAAGTTAAGTATACAGGAATTACTTTATCACAAAATTGTAAAGAAATAACATTGATTAACTATAACAATATTTTGGATTCTATCAAATAAACAAGTGAAATAAAATATTTTTCTATGGGAGATAAATTAACTCTAATTAAGATGATTATTTTGCCAGAAAGTATTATATATTATTGAAACTACTTCTTTGTCCCCTAAAGAATTTATTAAACAATTTAAAAATGTCCTTTTAAAATTCTTCTAATTTCAAAAAAAATCTAGAGTAGCTTTAAAACATCATATAAGAGACTGGAAAGAGTGGACTAGGATTCCAGGATACAGAAGTAGCTGCCTTATCATCTGTCATAAAAATATAGTTTTATGGCTAAATTCTAATTACTTAGCTATGCAAAAAAAGCTTCATTAGATTATCTGGAAGAATAATAATAATAGTATGATAAGTCAGCATTAAAGTCAGCAATAACTCCTCTGACTCCCATTATATAAATTCTATTTTTAAAACTTTTAAAAACTTTATTTTTAAGAATCCTGATTTGAAAGTTTGTTTTTTGCAATATTTTATGCAGCTTTTACTGAAGATTTTATAGATACTTTTAGTTTCACTAAAATTATGAGATGAAAAGATCAAAGTTTGATTTTTGTTTCTGCAAAACAACAACAAAATTACTCTCTTCTGATTTTGTAATGAGTAAATATGGTATTGATATGAACCATTGGTTGACTATATAAACTAAAAGACAATATATTAATTCTAAAATTGAATCAATGCCTAATATAACAAAGAATAACATTCCACTCTTTATTGATTGTTTTTTTATATACTTTGATTTAAAAATGATTCAGGAAAACTGTATTTATCTAAAATGTATAAGCTTGTTAATGATACAAAAGTATATATTAAAAAGATTTTCACGATTACTTTTCACTACTATAGTAATTTATCTGAAGTTTTTAAAAGTTAATTTTGTTGTCACAACAAACTGCATCCAATTTATACTGGAAGTTATTTTCATGGAAATTTTTACATAGAAACTTTATTACTCATTATAAATTAGATCTCATGTATAAAATAAATTAGAGGTGTAAATCTATGTGAAAATCTGGTTGGCAACAGAAATTTTTTATTGTAAAATCTTACAACTTTTCTGGAAACAGATCAATGCCTTTTTGCAAACTCTATGGACAGATACATTTAATTTATGTAAAACACTATTTTTTATCACTCCACCTCCTAGAAGTGTTCCCAGAATACAATATCCTCTTTTCTGGAAGCTTTTAGCTATTACTAGAAAAGTTATTCCAAAAACAAAACTGGAAAAATGATATTACTCCCATGTTTATGTATGTCAGAATTAATTGATTATTTTTAAGATGAAAATGAATAAGATTTCATCTGAATATAATAACTGGTTAAAATTTTATATAGTAAGAAAAATAAAAAAAAAACACTGTAAAAGCAGAAGACTTTAATAAACATACAGGTAAGTGCTTTTGCAGTAGAATACTGCTTCATCAGACCATTAAAATACACAGATAAAATCCATAATATATACAATAATCAAAGAAATAACAACCAATGAACATAGAAATAAAAGTCACATGCTCAAAAGACTTAATACAATCAATACTTATCTAAATAAACTCCTCTGTTTCAATGTGGGTTTTAAAGAAACCTTGTCATTTAAACCAAAGTGTTTGCCTGCAAGTGCAAAATCTATAAAAGTTCCCTATTCTCTGTCTTATTTACTAAATCATCCAACCAACCATCATCTGTCATAACTTCAATTACTTTGAACTTAAACTTATGAGTATTACCTCTCTCTAAAACATGTTTGGTTAGACTATTATTGTTATTTAATATCCTAATATCTCTAACATGTTCTCTCATCCTTTCAAATATACAGCGGTTAGTCTTGCCAATATAAAATATTTTACTTTCAGAACACTGTGCAAGATAAACCAAGTTGCATGTATAGCAATTAGCTAAAATCTTAAAATCATGTGTTCTATTTGTCTCAGGATGTATAAAATAATTCTCCCTGTCAATCAAGTGGCCAAAATTAGAACGGCCACAGGGAAAAGTACCTAAGTGATCAAGTTGCTTAGGTTCAGTATCTTTATAACATAATAGATGTTTTAGTGACTTATTATTCGTAAATCTAAAACTTGGCTTAGAACCTATCACACTATTAATAGATCTTTCTGCTGTTAAAATATGCCAGTTCTTCCTAATAATATCACAAATGGCACTAATATTATTAGAGTAAATAAGTGATATGGGCATACCTTGAGTCATAAGGGAACTCTCCTGCTCTTGTACAGGTTCTGAATTATCACATTCAGAATAATAAGGTCTTGCTTTCCCTTTTCTTAACAAAGCTATCCCTTCCATTGCCTGATGTAATTCATGTACAGTATAACCTCTGTCCAAAAATCCGCCTTCCATTAATATAAGGTCAGAAACAAATTTATCATCACTATTATTTAATCTAGACAGTCTAATAGGTTGACCTCTAATAATATTTATATAGATATGTGGTGGATGCAGACTCTGTCTATGTAAAATGTGATTTCTAAAACATTTTTCCTAAACCTATTAGCCACTATATTACATAGTCCATTTTTCTCTAATTGTGCATCAAGAAATTCTAACACTTCACTCGAGATATTCATGGTAAATCGAAGAAAAGAAGTAAAATCATTTAAAAAAAAACAAGGAACACATTTAATTGCTCCAAACTCCCTGTCCACAAAAGAAACACACCAACAAATCTGCAATAAAATCTAATGAACTTCCTTGCAATGACATTTGTTAAATTCCCATTCAGCTAAAACACAATTAACATAGCTGTTGGCACAGGATGTGTCCATCACTACTCCAAATTTTTGACAATATTTACCCTGAATAATAAAAAAATATTTTCTAAAATAATTTCAATAAATAAACATAACAAATGTATTAACTTACTAGTATAGTCACTAAGTTTAAGCAAAAAATCTCCAGTGTAATCAATACCCACATTATTGGGAATAACTGTGAATAGTGGGCAAATATCAAGAGTGACAAATAATGTATTATCATCCAACGGGGCATTTAAAACATTGTCATATAAGTCTTCTAAAAATTGTTTCATATCTCTTAGTACCATAGAAGTCCGATCAAGCACTGTCTGTAAATGTCTCTCTACAAATATAGAGACAGGTTCAGTTAACCAGCCACGTCCAGACATGATGGGTCTGAACAGTGGGTTGGTCGTGTCCTTATATATCTTTGGAAGACAATGAAAAGTGGGAATCAAACATTTATCAGTCATACAAAAATCAACAATTTCCTTTGAGAGCAAGCCATTAAGGAAACAGTCATAGACTGAGGAACTTGACCAATCATAAATTCTATATAATTTAAATTGATGACATCATATGTTTCAGCATCGACAAGTAAGTTCAAAACAGTGTCTCTATAAAAACAGAATCCACTGTTACCAGGGCTCCGCCCTTACCCACTGGCCTAATGGAAATAGTAAAATCTTCACAAATTGTCTTAAGAGCCTGTGCCTCATTTCTAGTTAAATTATAACATTTCTTTACTGTGTCATGTTCACTAGTGTTAAACAAAAGATTCAAATCCCTTTCACAGAAATTACGAAATGTTTCTAGGGATGAAGTCAGAAAAGGAACAAACACACTAGTTTTTTTATAAATACGTTCTTATGTTTTATATTGGCAAGACTTACCGCTGTTTATTTGAGAGGATGAGAAAACATGTTAGAGATATTAAATAACAATAATAGTCTAGCCAAACATGTTTTAGAGAGAGGTAATAGTCATAAGTTTAAATTTAAAGTAACTGAGATTATGACAAATGATGGTAGGTTGGGTGATTTAGTAAATAAGATGGAAAATAGGGAATTTTTCTGGATTTTGCACTTGCAGGCAGACAAACACTTTGGTTTAAATGAAAAGGTTTCTTTAAAATCCAAACTGAAACAGAGGGATTTCTTTAGATAAGTACTGATTGTCTTTTGAGCATGACTTTTATTTCTATGTTCATTGGCTGTTGTTTCTTTGGTTATTGTATATATTATGGATTTTATCTGTGTAATGGTCTGATGAAGCAGTATTCTGCTGTGAAAGAGCTTACCTGTATGCTTATTAAAGTCTTCTGCTTTTACAGTGTTTTTCTTATTTTTCTTAGCCAATATTTTTGGATACATAAGCTGTTTATTGCTTGCTTGGTGGTTTGCTGTTTAAAATTTAATACGGTGTTAGAAACTTATTGATTGACAAATTTTAAAATAGTTATTTTAACATACTTATAAATATTTCTTTGAATCACAAGGCTTAATTATTTTGATGCAGACAGTATTGGAAATAGTTTTTTTGTGTGTGTCATTGTTTGTTTTTCCCTTGAATGTTAATATGCTGTATTAATGTGTTCTACGTGATTAAAAATCTTAAAAAATAGTGATGGACTCAGGGTAGTCAGACTACAGCTTAAAGACAAGGCAGTATTCATAATCTTAAGCTAACCCCCACAGCAGGGTTCTGATAATGAGGAAAAGAGTACATTCAGTCAGCAATTGTAGGACCTGAATGCTCATAATGGGACAGCCAAAACATGATATGAGGACTGCCTAGTTCCACATGGTGAGGGCACCAGGAATAAAGAAGCAGAGTGTATTTTAGACTTCTGTCCAGGAAATGGTTTGATTGTGGCAAACACATTGTTTATCAAGAGAAACAGTTACAAGATCACTCTGGGAGATTTCCTTATAACAAGAAAAAGGCAATGAGGTAAAATTTGAGATTGCAAAGTCATCCCCATTGAATCAGTCTGTAAACAGCATAAGCCAGTGGTGGCTGCAATCAGCTGCAAGCAACTATCAGAGAAGCTCTAAGGTCAAAAGAGACTAGGTTACAGACCTGGAAGTTAACTGGAGTGAAATAACAAGAGTTCATAGGCATACTAAGAGCTCTAGCACCTCAGAAAGAAGAGGAAATAGGAAGAGGCAAAGAAGAATGTCAGCATCTCAAAACAGCATGTGTGAAGACTTTAGAACCGATATGTGACTGAGCCAGGTACAGAAATAGGTATATCAGAAAGGTGTTGGTAGAATGCAGAAGTTATGAAAAATAAGGAGTGCAGGAAAAAAGGGAGATGAAAATGGTTCAAGCTTAGAAGTAATACTGGTCGGCTAAAAGAATAGCAAAGAGCAAGGAGTCAGAGGTACTTTACTAGCTTCTGAAAAGTGGTTCACCAGATGGCATAATAAGACTATACTAGGCTGCAAGTCAAAGATAGAAAGATGCAAAAGATAGTTGTTAGACATCATTAATAAAAAACACCAGCAAAACCCTGCTCACCAATCTGCAGAACATCAAAGATAGATAGAGGAAATTCTTCCAGCATCTTCTGAATGAAGAAAACCTCACAAGAGCTGTATTGTCTTAAACACAGCCTATGTTGAGATAGTAAGAAAAGGACAAGCTCACCTTAGAAGGCTCAGATTAGGTCACAGCAGATATGATCAAGATATTGGAAGAGATAAGGGAGAAATGGATCCTGAGGGTACTCATAGCTGTATAAAGTAAAAGACATATTCCAGATGACTGGAGAATAAGAACAAAGGGGCAGCATTCACACCTGTGGGAAGTTTAGAGGTATCAAACTCCTATCATACTGCATGAAAGTGCTAGAGAGGAACTGGTAATCATATTACATTCTAGCTGCCCTGTATCTGGGTACTGGTCTGGGAAATACAGGTGGAACTAGCAGAGGAGGCAGAGGAATGAAACAGCATAGCCTACATGCCTTTCGCATGATAAAAGTTGAGAAGTATCTTGCAAGACACGTCTCTCATTAATGAATCTCAGGTGGAGACTAAAGACCAAAAAGAAGCCATCTGCTTCGGATAGGAAGTTGGTGATACCTGAAAAGCACTCATGGAAATGAATGATGGCTCCATGATGCATCCTAATGTATACCCTTCTCCCAAGCACTGCTGTAACATTCTAAGGGGACAGACAAAACATAACAAAAAAAAAAAAACATCCAACTGAAGGCTGCCTGGATTATGGTTATACCACAACTATCTCCCAGTAAGGCATGAATGGGAAGAGCCACAGTGATTGGCCTGATGGTAATCAGGTATGGGGGAGGTCCGCCAAAAAATCTATTTTAAAGTATATGCCTTCCCATCACAAAGAAAGTAGGAAGCAGTTGAATAGTGGTATGAAGTGTGTTCAGTACAACAACAGAAACACATACAGGTACTTTTGAATTGTCCTGTAGGAAGGTTTTTAGAAATTTGTTCATGGTCTATATTAGTCCTTCAGCCAAATAATTTCTAACCAGGAGATGTGGAGCTGATGTTACATGCTGTATGTCATTAATTTTCAAAGATTTCTCAAACTCTTGAAAGAAAAAATTATGGTCCATTCCCACTTAATAGCTTTTGGTGAAGCCAAAACAACTAAACAGTCCACATACATTCTGCATTGCACTCTCAGAAATTTATTTATTTTATTTATTTGAATTTACTAAGTGAGGTAATGCACTGATACAAACAGGACAGTTTCAGTCCTTGTCTAGTAGTTACACTGAGTTATTTTTGAGCAGTAAATAAATATAACATGTTAAATTCATTTGCTGCAAATTGTTTTACAAGACATGACTGTATTTTTGATCACTTTGAGTGAGCATCAATGTATATTTCCTCCAACATCCATGTGAGTGTACTCTTAGATTTATTTAGGCCAGGTTCAATGCCATCTGAAATTCTGAGGTCTGTAAACGTGATCCAGAAATGCATTTTGGGGCATGTATAATAATTGTGATACTGCTGTATTTAGATTATCCCTACCCCTACTTGGAGGTATATCAGTCTTCACTTTAGTATACATAAGTAGTAGAGGTATGGGGGGGGTGACATCCCTCTACAAAACTTCTTTAAACACATAACAGTGAAGTCTGAAATTCCCTTCTATGTCTTGGAATCACACATTCATTTTTTTAAATTTTTGGACTAGCAGAATCAGTTATCATATTTCTGGTAATGAGCCAAATAGTCCCATGGAATAAATGTTGATAGATGTGGCATGTTTCACACACTCATACCTTCTGCGAATGTCCTTGTCTACTCAATAGTGTTATGTAAGCCAGGCCACCAAAAGGAGCTATGTGCTCTTTCTTTTGTACAAATCCTTCCAGATTGTCCAGAATGTTATTGACCTAGCAAATGCTGTATCAAAGATATTAGAAAATGCTTCACATGCTGCACAAGCAACAAGCAGGTTAAATGGACATCTCCTATATACTTGAATAAGGCTTTAGGATAGAGGAAACTGCAAATTCTAAAGGAATGTTTCTTGGAACACAACGTGCATTACATTTGACAGTGTAGAATCTGCACTAACAGCTTTTCTCTCTTGACTTGCTGTGGTAGGCACATTGTTTGTGCAAAATAAAACATTTCTTTCTAACTTTTTTCAGGACCAGCAGCTGGCAATGGCAATCTGAATAAGCCTCTGCATTTTATTATGAATCTGGGTTTTAATATTTGATTTCATGCACACGAGCTGATTATCATAATGTCCAGCACTGCATTCTACTTAAAACCAGACAAGAAGCAAAAGTATGCACTCAAAAACTGAAGGTAGGATTAACAACTGTTAGCAGTATAACTAATATTCAAACAAGCACTGATAGAATGTTTGGATTTTTAAAAAGATTCTCACTGATTCAGGTTCAGTTTGTGTTTAAGTCTTTTCTGCTCGACTTAGAGGCCGTGCTGCAAATGCAATAGGCTTCTGTTCATCCAGTGACATGACATGAGATACAGTTGTCCTGCTATGAAATACAACTGTCCCCATTCTGGAGGAAGATGTATCTTGTCACATATTTAGAGACAGAGAAGGGTCAAAGTTCAACAAGGTCTGTGAATTTGCTGAAACAGTCTTTGCTTTGCAGAATGTATTACTTCATTCTTTAGTTTATTTCCTGGGTTTTTTACCACTAAGAAACTTGTGCATGTATCTCAGAATTGTCACCACTTGGGGAGTAAACATTTCATAGTAATTAAAGTCCAAAGAAAGAACAAAGTTGATATACATTTTAAGGAGATGATCATGTGAAATCTTTGATGTAGCCTTATAATGACCGACAGCATTAATCATTTCAGATATTCCAGTATAGTCTTGAAAAATTGCATTTGTCTTCAGGAATGTGTAAGCCATAGTCTAGGAGCCTCTTCAAAGCTGCATCTAAATTCTTTATATTGTTTTCCTCCTTCTTGCTAGTAACTAAAATATTGCCCAGTCAGCAAGGCACCCTTGACAAACCACTCAGGATTTGATCTATGGCCCTCTGAAGCAATGCTAGAGCTGAAGTAAGGTCATATGGTAGTCTGCAATTTTGATGAAGTCCCTTTTGTATTAGAATGTGCAGCAATGCTTGCACATTTTTGTGAACATGTTTCTATAGCTGCATCAAATCAATCTTTATTAATATCTAGTCTTCTGTCTATCATTGGGAATAAGTGCATGCAATGGATACTCTGCACATAACACAGAATTGTTATATGGGTATGTACACAGCTTATCTGAAACAATCTGGTGTTTATTTGTGATTTGGTATGCAACTGTTTGGTAACAAGATTTATTTTGCTCTCTGTTTTATTTTTTACCCTTGATTTTAGCTGTTTGTAAGAAGAAAGGGATAGCTAGTAGACAGGATTAATTTCAATTTATATTTTGCTTTTCTTTTTCTGACTCTGATTTTCACTGTTTGTTGTTAGAAAGGAATAGATTGTTGACGGGAAACTGTTGCTGTTACTTTAGTGCTATAACAAGGTGCAGCTATGAGCAACAATGAGCAGAAACTACTGTAGGCATTCATTCAATGTGAAGACATCCAACATTTCAGTGTGACTGGCACAGCTGGTATGGTAGGTCAGAATGATGACTTAATTATTTTCATCCATACAAGGTTAGGTCAGTGTACTTAATTTAATACTGAGTCACATATTGCTTGTGTAATTTCCTTATACAATTTTACTTAAATTTCACATGGTTCTAATTTCTTTGAATTCTGTGGTAACTATATTTTTTATTATTCTTTTCTTTTAAAATTATTAAACCATTTGTAGGTGAAAATGGATTCCTTAAATAAATATGTCATTAATGATTTGTTAAAGCACACATATCTTGGATAGTGTCCTAAATTTTAGGTATATAAAAATGTGACACTTGGTAACACTGGAGACCTATGCTCCTCATTTCAAAAGTTGGATGATTTGCTTACTTACTGATGATGACTACAGTTGTGCATTTGGCGCAGTTTGGAAAGCTGTTGTTATATATATTAATGACTGGGCTGATGAAATAAATAATATTAGGCAATGTGCAAACAGAAGACATGTAGGAAGGGAGTGTCCACTATCAGTAAAGATCACTCATACCCTTGCTAAACATGGTGCTATTGATGGCAACTCTGGAATTCAGGACACACATCATTTGCAGCAATCTGAGGATTTAGAACAAGTAGAAGAAAATAAAAGAGAAAGGCATGAAAATGTTTACAACAAATATCAAGGAAAAAGACATTGATTAATGTCTATAATGCAGAGTATATGTACTAAAAAGGACAGTGCTTTGTTATGTCACTCACATTGCAGTAAACATTCAGTCTACAGAAAATGGCATCATTTTTCCAAAAGAAATCATGAAAAAGAGGCAAAGGCTGTCTAAAAGGAAGAAATCAATACTGAAGTGAAGAAAGTTAGTGTAAGAAAAAAAGGAGAAAGACTGAAGACAACATGGCACAAGATGTGAAAGTACAAAAACATCTGGGTTAGAATTGTATGTTTGCAAATGAAATAAACAATGAAAACATTGAGATAGATAAGACTAATGCCAATGAAGGTCATCCATTTCTAATAGCTGTTAGGGCAGGCACTACTGAACTAGAAGTGCCACATTTAGTTTATTACGGGAATTTCTACTTTCATTTGCAGGGAGGATAATGAACATCAAAAAGTGCTATGCTTGCCAGTAGCAAAAATGCAGGATGTGAGTGGAAAATGTATAGCTGGTTCAACTAGCACCCTGGGCAGTACTATGACCCAGCAACCTCCCCTGAGCTCTTTAAATAAAAAAAAAAAAAAAAAAAAAAAAGAGAGAAGCACTTCACTGATTGTATTATTACAGTTAGATCTATGCACTTAACATATTTTATTTAAAAAAGAAAAAAAGCATGTATTCTTTTAAACTGTAGCAAACTGTACAAATGCAGCAAACAGTTGCTACAATTTATACCTGCCTGCATGGGGGTCTACTACCGTAGATCAAAATTACAATATTTCGAAATACAGTAGTAGTGTCCCACTAATGTGAAAGTGCACTTCAACGAAAGTGTACTTTCGCGAAAGTCACTAAGTTGAACAGGACATTTCCTGCACTGTAGTGCAGTAGTGACGGACCATAGGGTTAGGACTTGGGTTAAGGATAGTGGATAGCAAGTAGGGCTATCCACTATCCTTAACCCAAGCCCTAACCATAAGGTCCATGACTACCACACCACAGTACAGGAAATAGGTCCATAACTACTGCTCAGTGGAGAAAATACAGTTTCCTGCACTGTGGTGCGGTAGTCACGGACCTTTGGGTTAGGGCTTGGGTTAAGGATAGTGGATAGCTAGTAGGGCTATCCACTATCCTTAACCCAAGCCCTAACCCTAAGGACCATGACTACCACATCACAGTACAGGAAATAGGTCTGTAACTACTGCTCAGTTGAGGAAATACAATTTCCTGCACTGTGGTGTGGTAGTCACAGACCTTAGGGTTAGGGCTTGGGTTAAGGATAGTGGATAGCCCTACTAGCTATCCACTATCCATAACCCAAGCCCTAACCCTTCATTCATTTTAGTGAGTTTTGCAAAAGTGTACTTTCGTTGAAGTGCACTTCCGCATTAGTGGGATACTACTATCGTATTTCGAAATAGTGTAATTTTGATCTACCATAGTAGACCCATATATATATATATATATATATATATATATATATATATATATATATATATATCTACACACACACACACACACACACACACACACACACACACACACACACACACACACACTAGATCGAATTTTCACTAATTCAAAATAGTGCATGGACTGCTCACTGCAGCGAAAGTGCACTTATGCAAAGTTCAGTACAACAAACGGGTATTGTACTGAACTTCTGTGCAGTACTCACGGACCTTAGGGTTAGGGCACGGGTCACGGGCTATCCCCTTACCATGACTTGTGCCCTAACCCTAAGGTCTGTGATGACTGCAGCGCAGTGAAGGACCTAGCAATGTCCTCCACTATGGTGCGATAGTCACGAACCTTAAGGTTAGGGCATGGGTTAGGGTAAGGGGATAGCTTTACCAACTATCCCCTTACCCTAACCCGTGCCCTAACCCTAAGATCAGTGACTATCGCACCATAGTGGAGGACATAGCTTGTTTTTTATGTCATCCACTGTGCTGCAGTGTTTTTGGTGAAGTGCACTTACGCAAAAGTTCACTTTCGTTAAAGTGAACTTTCGCAGAAGTGAGGCTTCCTATTACAAGATCGAAGTAGTGAACTTTTGTTCTTGTAATAGGAATCCATATATATATAGTTTTTTAGTTTTAAACTGTACTGAACTGCTTGCTACAATGTAGCAAGAAGTTGCTACAGTTTAGACTCCACATGGAGTGCTACATTGCACAGGTTTGACTGCAAATGCAATACTGTCTTTTAAAGGCTGGTATTTCATTAAAGAATGATCAAGATTGGCTGATCGTGCCCCCAGCAGTTTGTACCTAGGAGAGTTACCCCTCTCACTCTGCCCTAGCTATGCTACTGGTGAGTAGGGGCTTAGAATGGCATAATGCATTACAGCCTAGGGACATCTCCAGGAGTTTCTGCAGTTTCTGCAGTTA
This sequence comes from Protopterus annectens, assembly GCF_019279795.1. Lineage (NCBI taxonomy): Eukaryota > Metazoa > Chordata > Ceratodontiformes > Protopteridae > Protopterus > Protopterus annectens. The sequence goes on from NC_056735.1 coordinate 1,799,626,474, forward strand.
CATTCTACTAATGCCTCTCGGCATCAATTATGGCTTGTTCATATTTCCATTAATAATTCCAAATCCATGACACATACAAGGCATTTGATTTAATCTTTCAGCTTATACAATGGCAAACACAGCTGCATTTATATTTGACCTCTGTCAAGTGCAAATAAAAAGATATTGACTATTATTTGTATACTATTTATCTGACGTAATCATTTTCATAATTCTCTAAATATTTCAGCAACTGACACAAACAGAACTGCTGAGCCTCATACGAGAGCCCAGAGCTGAAAAAAGAAAATGCTGCGATCAATATGTATGTAGAAAATGCTGCGATCAGTATGTATGTAGAAAATGCTGCGATCAGTATGTATGTTGCTTGAATGGTTACTGAAATATCATAAGCTGTTTATACTACATTACATAATTCATAAGGGAGCATACCTTCTTGTTTAAGGTAGTTTTGGCAAACACAAAGAAACTGAAGTCAGTTAGCTGAAACTAATTTACTTTACACTCAAGATTCCCTTTTTGCCTCTGTTGTATGATGTTGGACTTGGTATTTATAATTACAGGGACTGTGGAGGTATCCCCTGATATGGGAGGGGGTGCTGGTGGGCTTGCCCCCCTGAAAAAGTTCTTTAAATCTTTCTTGAAGATGGTTTCAGTGAATTGGTATTGAGACTTTTGCGTTCATTGAAACTGCTTTTGATGAATTAACACAAATTCATTTATATTTTCTGTAGCTTTTCTGGCTTATAAAACCCATTTTAAGACTTTGAATTGAATGAATGCAGCCATTTTAAAGGCTACTTTGCGCTGAACATTTTGCCATTTACAGTTTTCTAGCAACACTTATGGTTCTACAAATATAAGCAATTGTTTGAACTGTGAGGCAATAACTTCATTTTAAAAAGCTCGGACCAAACCTACTGGGAGTTAGAGTACAAACTTAAAATAGCACCATTGGAGGGGAAGAGTTAATGTAAGGAAGTATGAAGCTGTTTTATTCATGTTGCTACAAATGACCTTGTCTTTAAGGACTCTCTAACTGTTATTAGGGAACTCACAGCCCTTTTTGATAGCATAGTCTGTACAAGTGTCAGGACTATTTTAAAATAAATCACATATATAGAGGAGACTCAGGGTAGTGTGAATGAAAAGTTTTTTTGAGTAAACACCTACATGAAGAAAAAAAATGCTGATTTTAAAAAGTGGACATGTGTAGTGCATCAAAGCCTAATTTCTTGCATAACTGTATTTAGACAGGAAGGCATGCACTTGCCAATGCAAGAAAATATAATTTTTGCAGCAGATACATTGCAACATTTGATTAACACAATGTAGGATTTTTGTCCTCTCAGAATGCTAACTGTTTACAGATAGCAACATCTGATGTATCTGTGGTGGCTGTTAATACTAGGAGCATTAGTAATATTTTTTTTATTGAAAAAATTGCTACATTCTGAAAAGATTGATGTTGTTATTGTTTGTAAAATATGATTAAAGAACAATAACTTGAAACCAGTTCTATCAGGGTATGAATGCTTTTATTGTAACAGACATTCTAACAGAAATCAGGTGGAGGTGTTAAAATAGGGATCAAAGATTCTTATGAGACTTGTGATTATTATACTGTTCAATGATAACACCAATACTCTAGTGCAGCTGTAACAATAAAGATGACCTTGGGAAAAGATAATTGTTGGCATGTATAGACCACCAAATTTAAGTGCTGAAGACCTAAAGGCATTCTGACATTTCTTGCATGAAACACAAGAGTGAAAAATAATAGTGGATGGGGGCTTAAATTTACCAGAAACAGGCTGGAATAATACTGATTCAATTACATTAATAAGGAAATTGTTTACAAAGTACATTCAGGAACAACAATTGCTTCAGATAGTAAAAAATCTACCAGGGAATGGAACATACTGGACATTTTGTTCCTAAGGAAATGACTGCTACTTTGTGTCAAGATTTACTACCATTGATGTACAGCAGTCATGGAGTTATAAAGGCTAAATTACTGCTAGATGATTCTGACAAACTGAAATCTAAACCAATGCCAGAAGATTAATAACAGACTCTATGTAAGCAAAACAGTCACAGTGTAAAACTAATTGGAGTGATACATATAGTGGAAAAACTGCAGGAGTGTAAGTAAAACAGTCACAGTATAAAACTAACTGGAGTGATACATATTTCCATAAGAAACAAGATAGTTAATTAAGATGAGGGAAAAAATGTATAACAAATGGAAAAGAGGACAAACAAAATATAACCTTGAAAACTGAAATAAAGAAGCCGGGCAGATAAATTAAACATAGTGTGAGATAAGATCAAGAAAAATCTGATGGAAATGTATATAAAGATATTGAGCATGATAGGAAACTATTTTATAGATACATAAGATGTGGTAGGAGTAAAGACATGCAACTTGATACTCTTTGTAGAGTCTAAAATTTATTTTCAGGCACAACAAATTATAGATATATTTACAAAATCTTGTGCAAAGCAGTTTGGCTTCACAAAAGGGTTAATAAATTGTTCATAGGTTCATAGGTTGGTACTAGGCTATCAGCCCTAGGGCCTATACAAGCTTAGCCATAACAATTCCCTGGCTATTTCTTCCCACACTATTTACTTCCCTGGACCCCTCGTGCTGGTAATATTCAGTTAACTTCAGATAGTGAAATTAAATTAGATTTTACTGAAAAAGAACTATGCAAACTGGACCCAAGCAAAGCACAGGGAGGAGATCAAATTCATAATAATGACATGAAAACTTTCAGCATGAACCTACAGTAACATTATATCTGGCAATTACTAGGTCATTCGAGTATGGGGAGATTCCTCAGGACTAAAGACAAGTTCTTGTTAAACCTATCTTTAAGGAAAAGGGGAATAGGACAAATCTAGAATCATACAGATCTATAAGTTTATTTTCTTGTAGTAGAAAAATAATAGAGAAAGTTATTTTAGATAAATTATTGACAGAATTGGAAAGGTTGTGATGTAAAACCATATGTTAGCATGCACATTTTGAAATTAGATCTCTAACATCCTGTAATATGATGTTCTATAAAAATATAATAACAACAATAAATGAAAAAAATATGCTGTGATATAATTTATATAGACAGGGTGTGATGTCTGGTTAAAATCATACCAAATTACCACCAGTATGTGACATCACCTACTATCCTGGGTCAGTAACTAAGGAACTTCAATCCTCACTACTGACTCCAATGTGAGACTATCATTTAAACAGGAGTAATGTTTCACAATTTCCCCTAAGAGCACAACAGGAACATGCTCTATAACCTGGGACTGGACTGTATATTTCTGTCCACCCCTAATGTAACTCGTTATTACACACTTCAGAGCAATGTGTCCCAGTTTAAGACCTTTGATACTCTCACAGTTAAATAAATTGAATCTCATACATTCAAGCACTTCTGGAAAAGCCTGACACAGATTTCCAGCTATGTCCCTTCCCCAAAATAATAATATGGTAACAGGCTGCCACTAATCAGAGCGTCTACATGCCCCTCTAATTATTAAAATTAGATACAAAACAAATGGTAGCAAATGACCTAATGCAGCCAGGCTCTTGGAGTGGCCCAGTAATTATCAAAGCAGGTATAAGCACTCTCAATTCATTAATGAATACACTAATTGACCAGCCACAATGTAAGATAATAAAAATATTTAATAATGAGCAAAATGATTAAAAATATGAAACAGTATTTTCAATAAACAGAATTCAGTCATCAGAAAAATGAAATTAATACTGAAGGATAGAAATCCAACATTTAGAAAAATGATAATTTCCTATCTGACTAAAGAGCCCTGTCCCTGATCCAACTAAATATTGCAACAGAGCAAAGGCAGGCTTGCAGTTCTTGGTGAGTCCTTTGGGTATCCACTGCTCAAGCCAACTGTGAACTAAAACTCAGCTGAACTGAACTCAATTGAACTAAGCTGCTCTGTTCAAACTGTCTTCAGCAGGCTCTTTTATAAACAAGATTAACTGTCTTAATTGGTCTACTTCTTATTTTCATTTCACTCTTTGAAAATCAACAAACAGCTGTTCTTTTAAAGTTCCTTCCTGTCTTTCAGTCTCTGACAGTAGCACAGACACAGAGCATCTGAACACATTCTGATGACATTTTCTGTAGATCAGCTGACTCTGAGACAGTCTGCATTTAGAATCTCCTGCATAAACATGTGCAGTTAGAAATGCAAAATAACACTGTTCAACTCTTCAAACGACCTGTACAAACAAAGTATTAATCAACGTGTAAGAACTTATTTACAATATTATAGCTAGTCATACTGACATGCTGGCATATAATACACAGGTTAATCTAAAATTATTCAGTGAGGATGTAAATAAGAATGATGAGCTGAGGCATGCATTTCCAATACATATGAATATTGATGGGCCTGCAATTAGGAATGTTATACAAGAGAATTGGAAAATTGTCTTGGGTAATGAAGAATTAAGATTATTGGGATGCAACCAAATTTTATTAATAAAAAAACTAGAAATTTAAAATAAATTTTGGAAAATGGACACAGAGATGAGAGCTATAATAGAGTTGTCACATGTTTAGGGACATTTCCCTGTACAAATTGTAGACAATGTAGATTTATGATGGGTGTACAAAGTCATTATTTTAAACATATAAAATACAGTGAAGGATTAGTTTATTTAGCAGTATGTTCTAACTGTGAAAATTTCTATATTGGAAAAACCATTAGAAAGTTAAGACACAGGGTTAGGGAACATTTATTGGCTATTAAGAAGAAAGATTTAAGTAATGTGCTAGCCAAACATTCAGTGACATGTGAAAATTTTAAGAAGTTCCCCTTTTTTGTAATAGAGAAGGTGAAAACAGATAAGTTTGTAGGTTCATTCAATCACGTCTTGGAAAAAAATTGAATTGAAATGGCAATTTTTTTTAAGAGCTGATGTAACGCCCGGCATTAATGATAAAGTTTCCATTAAAAGTTATTTAAATTATGTTAATTTTTTATTTTGTTTTTGTCATAAAATTTAGTGTGTATGTATTGCAAATGTAGTTATATTAAAAATATTATTATAAGTTTACATTATACACATAGTTTTTTATTAGTAGATATTGTGTTAAGTAAGTGACAGTACTGTTTGGTTGAGTGAACTTTATATTGACATGTCCTTTTAAGGATTAATACTAGTAGGAAATGATGTCAAAATAATTGTGGTATAAAATGAAATGATGTAAATGGTAAATTTTGTAATTCTGAAGAAGTTCTGTAATAAACGGGATGAAAGCGCTAAATTTATTCTGGCTCCAGTGTGTGTTTTGTTTTAGTAGTATTTTACATTTTTGAGTTTTACGTGTAAGAACTTATTTACAATATTATAGCTAGTCATGCTGGCATGCTGGCATATAATACACAGGTTAATCTAAAATTATGTACAAAACCTCAGCCAGACATGCTAGCACAGATAACAGTATCTAATTTCTTCACATAGGGTCATACATAAAGCACTGATCCATAAATAAGAACAACTAGGTACTGATGCATTGTTGAAAAGTAGACAACTACATTGTTTACAAATAGGACATGGCAAGCATTGTACAGGAATTGGACACGTGAAATTCTTAGTTACAGTAAGGGTGTCCCACAGGGCCTATCCTAGGTCCATACTTGTTTAGGTTGTATCTTTCAGATCTATCCTTTTCATCTGCAGTGTTCTACTTTCTGTATGCAGATGACTTGAAAATGGGTAAACTGAATGCATGTGCTACAGTTAGGGCATGTCTGCAAAAGAACTAGACTAAATTGACCGTTTGAGCACAGAAAAATAATATGCTGATAACTACATCAGAAACTAAGCATATGAGATTTGGGAAACATAAACTGAAGGGTTGATGCTTAATACAGCACACAGTGATTGGAACTGTAGATTCATTTAAGAAACTGGCTATACGGGGTGGATCTAGCTTTGAGTTTTTCTAATCATCTAAACCAATTGGTTCATGATAGTTATAGAACTATAGGTTGTGCAAACTGATTTATAAAGTCTAGGAAACAAAACATGAAGAAATCACTGCAAGTTATATTAGACCAAAACTAGAGTATAGAATGACAATATGAAAACCTTATAAAATCAAGCATGAGTAGATTGAAAGAATACAGTGGAAACAGGCCACGGGCATCCATCAATGTGAACATTTAAGTTATTATGAAAGACTAAAATATTTGAACTTGCTCAGTGTTTCTTATAAATATTAGGAGGTGACCTTATTCTTGCATGGGATACTTAGTGACAAAAACCTTAGGGAATGTTTGACATTATCAATAAATAGTAGAGAATAATCAGACAGCCTATGCAGAAGATTATATAGGAATGAGAGTGTACTAATTGGTTTGCTGAGATAGTAGTTGATGCATGGAACAGATTATGAAATTATAGTAAAGCAAACACTAATCTAGAAAATTTTAAGAAAAAAACTTAGGCACATTATGGGAATGACTGTTTTGGTATATTGGCAGGCTAGAAGGGCATTATTGCCAGTGCCTGAAAAATCTGTATGTGTGCATGTGTATATCTTCTTCTCTTTTGGCCGTTCCCATTATGGGTCGCCACAGTGGATCATCTGTTTCCATTTCTTCCTGTCCTCTGCATCTTGCTGTATCACACCAGCCACCTGCATGTCCTCTCTTGCCACATCCATAAACCTTATCTTAGGCTTTCCTTTTTTCCTCTTACCTGGCAGCTCCATCCTTAGCATCCTTTTCCCAATATACCCAGCATCCCTCCTCAGTACATGTCCAAACCAATGCAATCTCGCCTCTCTGACTTTGTCTCCAAACCATCCAACCTGAGCTGACCCTCTAATATACTGATTCCTAATCCTGTCCAACCTTGTCACACTCAGTGCAAATCTTAATATCTTTAATTCTGCCACTTCCAGCTCTGACTCCTGCCTTTTTGCCAATGCCACCTTTCACTCTTACTGGTACCCGTCTGTCACAAATCACTCTTGACACTCTTCTCCACCCATTCCACCCTGCCTGTACTCTCTTCTTCACCTCTCTTCCACACTCACCATTACTCTGAACTGTTGATCCCAAGTACTTAAACTCATCCACCTTCGACAACTCTACTCCCTGCATCCTCACCATTCCTCTATCCTCTTAGTCCTGCTGACCTTCATTCCTCTCCTCTCTAGAGCATATCTCCACCTCTCCAGGGTTTCCTCAATCTGGTCCCTATTCTCACTAAAGATCACAACATCATCTGCAAACATCATAGTCCATGGGGCCTCCTGTCTGATCTCATCTGTCAACCTGTCCATCACCATTGCAAATAAGAAAGGGCTCAGAGCTGATCCTACCCCCACCTTAAACGCATCTGTCACTCCCAGTGCAGACTTCACCACTGTCACACAACCTTGTACATATCCTGTACCACTCTTACATACTTCTCTGCCACTCCTGACTTCCTCATACAATACCACATCTCCTCTCTAGGCACCCTATAATATGCTTTCTCTAAGTCCACAAAGACACAATGCAACTCCTTCTGACCTTCTCTATGTTTTTCCATCAACACTCTCAGAGCAAACATCGCATCTGTAGTGGTCTTTCCCAGCATGAAGCCATACTGCTGATCACTAATCATCACCTCCCTTCTTAACCTAGCTTCCACTACTCTTTCCCATAACTTCAAGCTGTGACTGATTAGTTTTATCCCTCTGTAGTTACTACAGCTCTGCACATCACCCTTATTCTTAAAAATAGGTACCAAAACACTTTTTCTCCACTCTTCAGGCATCCTCTGATTTTCCAAGATTTCATTAAACAATCTGGTTAAAAACTCCACTGCCGTTTCTCCTAAGCACCTCCATGCTTCCACTGGTATGTCATCTGGACCAACAGCCTTTCGATTCTTCATCCTCTTCATAGCTGTCCTTACTTCCTCCTTGCTAATCTGTTTCACTTTCTGATTCACTATCCCCACATCATCCAACCTTCTCTCTCTCTCTCATTCTCTTCATTCATCAGCCCCTCAAAGCACTCTTTCCATCTGCTCAACACATTCTCCTCGCTATGCACATATATATATATATATATATATATATATATATATATATATATATATGTATATTGAGAATAGGTCTGAACCTCAGTCATTTTATTGAGTGCCAGGCTTAATATTCAGTTTCATACTGATTCCTTTCTTGCCACCAAGATCCTTTTCAAGAACAACTGAAAGGTTTTTAAATATAGCTTCCAGTTTATCTTCCCCATTTCAAAGATGATGGAATCCAGACCAATTCAATCTGGCTGTCACAAATCATACGCAATTGAGTAAAGATGCCTGACTGCATTTTACCACAAATGTAAAATGGTAGTCTGTCTCTGGTCCTCCAACTTAACATCTGCACTCCTCATGTATGACACAGTTTCTTTGGAATAAATATTTAATGTAATTCTATCTGAAATCTATCTGGCTTGAGAGTCAACTGCAGAATACTCTGTGTGAAATCTCAGAAAGGTACTGAAACTGCCACATTACCAAATTACATTTACCTTCCTTAATTTCCACCAGTGGTGTGACCCAAAAACCCTTTGAACTGCCAGATATAGATAAAATATGGAATCCACTGTCTTCATCAGATAACAAATCATTGTATTATTCTGCTCTTGCTGAATATTGCTACAACTCTTTTTTTTTCCTTTTTAGGCCATCCTGTATATTTCGGATTGCCACATTTATGGTGGTGGTGCTGCGGTAGCGTTGTCGCCTCACAGTAAGACGTTGTCCTGTTCGATTCTCAGCTAGAGCGTCTTCTGTGTGGAGACATGCGTGAATGGATGTACCTTCGTTGAAGGTTGTGTGTCAGGGCCGGCAACTCGGCATGTAAAAATCTACTGCCAATCATTAGTGGACCGGAGTTCCGCTGTGGCTACCCCTAACCGGGAAAAGCCGAAAGACACAACAACAACAACTTCCTTTACCTTTTCCCTTTTTAGGAGTACAACATGCATACTTGCTTAATATGCAGCCTTTTCTCATATTACATGCACTCCACTTCTTTGTGCTAGCATTCTGATGCAGGATGTCCCACTGGCTCCCAATAGTAATGTTTATGGCCATTCATTATCCTGGATTTGGTCTCTGTGGATATTTTTTTGTACTTTGCATGAAACATTCAACTACTGAGCCTGTTCAGATGATAATTCTGCTGATAATGTAAACTCAAAAAAAGCTTTTTGCTAAGTCATACTCACCTCAGCCAACAAACATTTATATTTCCCTGAACATGTCATAAACCAATCGGTTATGAAGGGTGTCATTTAGGGCATCTTAAGTGCTCAGCCAACTGTTTCAGATTCACAACAAACTGTTCATAGTTTCTTTTTTCTTGGTTTATTTTCTTGAAATAAGATATATAGAGAATGACCAGTGATTTTGGAGAGAAATGGGTTTCTAGAAATCTTGCTATATGATTTAGCACCACATTTGTCTGGATAAACCCAAATGCAGAACTACCCCAAAATTTCAGCTTCCATTGCACTCGGAAATGTTACAGTCTGTTTTCATCTTTAGCACCATTTGCCAAACCAGAACAAAAAATATTTTGTAAACACCCTGCCTAACTTGTTTTCATCAATTCTCAGTGAACCATTAAGACTTTTGCTGCACTTCCTTTTCACTGTCAAATATCATTATTCATAACTTTCTTTTTCATTTCTTTTATTCCTTTTGTTTTTCCACATACTGTCACAGTATCTCTATGCTCACTTCATGTATAGTCACTGAACTACAACTTTTCATTCCTGACTGTGCCAAAGAAACAACATAAAGGATTATAATATGGTCTCTGATTATATGCAGCTTATATGTTCAAGACATGGACGCCAAGAATCTTGGTATCCATGTCAAGAGCTGGTTATAACAAGAGACATGCACATAATTCTTTGTAGTGCGTAGAGCTTTATCTGCTCCATGTATTACCAGCTACAGAGAAATAAAAGTGAAGGAACATTAAGTATTGTACTGGTTTTCAAAGACTCAGAAGCTATTACAACACTTTGGCAATGTACAAAGAGACAGCAGGCAGTGTCCTTCTGGAGAACAAAGCTGTTAGACATTAGCTGTTATATATATTGTTCTGTTACACTGTTTGATTATAAGCATGGTGGACTGAAGTTCTAACAGCATTTTGTAAAAGTTTTACCTTCTGATGCTACTCTTTGCTGGCTGGCAATATCCTTAGCACAAAATCTGATCATAGCACATATGAGTGCTAAACACATTTTTGTTAAGCACCCTTGAGTTTTGTTACCATTGGTCACACCCCCCTAGGGAAGCACTTGCATGTTTATTTTTCCCAATATCTGACTGTAATCTTGAGCTCCATGTACTACAGTATTTTTCTTTTATTGTTTTGGTGGTTGTTTTGAATTGCACTGATGTGAGCTAGGCACCTGTTCTCCCATTAGACAAAATCCTACAGATAACACACACACAGCTACAAGTCCTACTGGACATTAATGCAGAATATATTCACTTTACTCAGCAAAAGTATGAAATCTAGAATGAATCATGTTGTTATAGGAAAACTCTGTAAATGTCTTTATTTTGAAACATAAAAAACTGCGGGTGGTATTCAGGTGTGATGTATTAAAAGAACAATGTGGAATAATGAAAATGAAGAGGAGACACGCATGAATAACCTGTTATACAGGTAGCATGACAACAATGGATTTATAGCTCAGGGACCAGACTTCAGTCTTGCCCTCCATTCCCTGTCTGCACATTTCCATGTTTTTCTCATTTTTACATTTTTTTGACTAGTCCAGTTTTCTAAAATAAAAGAATCTACTATAAGACAAAAACACCACTTATCATGAGAAAAACAAAGTGGTGTCTTTTTTTTTTTTTCACTGAATGGAATAATTGTCCATTCATTTTAAACTGTATTTCTTATTCTGGTTTCCCGTCATTTGTCCAAAAATTCTTAGTTGATTAACTACTCTATATTGTCAGCACATTTGAATTTGTCCTTTTCCTTATGGTCTGCATTGTGGGCATAAAAGAGCTGCTGACTTTGTTACATTATTATGATATATGCTAATAATATGTCAATGTCTGAGGCCCTTTTCAGAGGTATATTATAGTCCATCTTTGGGATGCACTCTGACTCCTCTCTGGATAACCATCACTGACTGAGGTCCTCACACTGCTCTCTGACACCTCTGGTTAAGAACCAGCTTTTGAGGCAGTTCTGCTTCAACTTATTCAGCTGTTCTTCACCCTTTTCAAGCAAGACAATCCTTTTCTTGATAAGATATCTTCCCTATAATCTTGCATTTATTTTCTGCAAAGCTGAAAATACATATAAAGGGAACACAAAAGTTTAGACAATGAGTAGGAAAAATGTTCTATAAATATGGACTCTATACAGGGAGAGAAGTCAGAGTGCTCAACTGTGGCAACTAATTATTACTAATTGTGTGTGTGTGTGTGTAAAAACAGTCTATACTATACAGATACTGAGCATATCATCAAACTTTAATCAACACTATGCATCTCTGCACATCATCAGCCACTTAAAAAATGTAACCAATCACAATAACTGCTACGCTGCAATTTAAAGGGAAAAAAATCAAGTTTCTTTCCATGCACATATTAAAAATACGCATTCATCTCTGCCAGAAACAACTTCTCCAACATATGTCAATCATAGAAATTAAATGTAATGTAATTAGAATAAAAAAATAAATAAAATAAAAAAATACAAAAATAAAATAAAATCATTACTGCCAACATCTAGGTGGAAATCAACATTACTGACAAATCATGGGGGGAGTTTGATAAGCCTACCCATTTTTTTTTCCATGTAGGCATCATGCTGCACTGCTTACATGGGTGTGAATATTTTAAAATTCAGTAAGTTCTGCTGAGCAGCCCACATGCATGCACCAGCCCACAAACTTCCTTGGCATGCAGATCACCTCATACTGCAGGAAACTGCAGTTAAACCCTGCCCCCACAACAAGCACAGACCTGACACCCACATAAGAGTATGTACACCCTGACACACTGAATGCTACAGTATTGCAATGGTGATCAAACTAAGCTTACCTGCATGTTCCTCTGCTGTGGAAACTGTGGCAACCACATCCACAATGTACAGTGTGATGGATGCCTGGGAGCTGTCATGTGTGCCTAGATTCACAAGAAATTCCTCAGTGACTGAGAGTGGTTGTTCCACTGCAGGCCCTCCAAAGGTGATGCCACAATCCCTGGCTACATCTGCTGGTCTTCTGCCTACAGCATTAATCATGTCTGTTGTATGGTGTCAAACTTGCTCATATGTACTGCTCTGATGACCTGTGGCATTCATGTCACAGACAAGGTCAGCCCACTGTGCTGTCCGCTGTTCCCTGTTTTGGTTTCCCATGGACAGTAGGAGTTCATGGTGTTGCCAGAGGCCTTCAAGTATAATATAATTCTCTGCATCCGTAAAAGGTGCACCACATCTTGGGTACATGTTTCCTGAAAGACAAAAGAATGGGAACACATGTCAAGATGATAAACATGGAAGTACACTAAGTAGGGATACAGCAAGAACAGAATGGTTGACAGTATCCACTGCTTGATCGCAAATGTCATATTCCACAGTGTGCAAACATCCTAAGCATGTGGATGCAACTAAGATACTAGCAATAGTCAGCTATTCCTGTGTGTGCCACAACAGATACTACTGTATGATCATACACCCAACACTGGAGTCTATTGTAGTGTGTCCCCTAGGGACAACCCCCCTGATAATATGTGAAAACAACAGTTTCAAACAAATAGCAGTGTGCTATTACAACTACTGTAAAGGGACAATCCCATGACAACAGTGTGCCACAGTGACAAAAAACATTCCATCCTTGTATATTTCATCCTCCATAGGTGTAACAAATCTGGAGATCAATGACATGTCATTATTACAGTTCTCAGAAAGGCTTAATGCTGTAAACCCTATTCCCCATAAGTATATTCACACATCTGCATCCAGTTGTAAACAAAAGGGTTACATACCTGCTGGAGTGCAAAACTCCCCTGTTGATATGTGATGGTATTTATGTTTTTGCAAATGTGTTTTCTGTGTGCAGAAAGTCTCATACAAAATGGTTCCCCATAGCCAGCAAGTTTGACTTTTAACATGCTTCTCATTAGCAGGTGATTGCCTTTTAACCAATCTGTGGCTCTGAAATACTAATTGCAGCCAACACAGCTGATTTGCATTATCATCAGCCAAAGACATGCAACCACTGTACAAGATATAAGGCCTTCCTGTAAATTAGAAGCCCTTTCTGATATGCTGTGCTGGACATTACTAGGTTGAGGAAACTACATCATCACAGACGGTAGGTCTGTAGCAGTTACATTTACATAGAAATGTGTATGCTACAGGCTGCAGCTGCTGCTGCGGGTAATAGGCCTAGGCAGAGACAGTGAACACTTTGTAGGACAACAAACTGTAGGAGTAACTGTGTGAGCTGTGTCAGCCTTGTTGTAGATGCAGAGCCAGAGTGAGAGTACCCATTCAACTCCAATTAAGGCATGTGTTTAAGGTAAGTATGGTTGGCAATAATATCATTAACAGAGTACTAGGCAACATGCTTGTTGTGTCCCTGAGCAACATAGGGGATAAATATAACATTATGTCCGCCATTGGGACAACTGTCAGGCCATGTGTTACAGTCTGGTACTCATTTCGGATGTGTATGCTGGCAGTCTTTGTTACTAGCAGGGGCTTCATATGTGTATGTTAGTTTTGCAATTGAGGCCCACAAATATCAGAGTGCAGTACACAATCCTGAGAGTTAGTTGTACTGTACTCTGATGTTAGTGGGCCTCATTTGCATTACCTGAGTTAAAATCCTTTGTGAATGCATATTAATGCATGATGTGGCACTTTATGCACTTTTAGTTTTGCTATAGGAATATGTGTTCTTATCTGCAGGCCTGTGACTTCCATCAATGAAAATCAGAGATTTCATTTGAAATGCATTGTGTGGATAAAGAGTGCATGCCTCAGTCACTAATTGGTGGCTTCACAATAATGTAATTAAAATGCTACACACCATGGATTTGAAGTCAGGACTGTGTGTGGCAAAATGTACTGTTTGCAAGCCATTTAACAGACTCAGCTACTGTGTCACTGTTACAGCAGGTGTATTTGCAAGTTACAAGTACACACATACATGCTGCGACATACTTTTTTACAGCCATCATTATGTGCATAACTTTATACAGATGTATTTCTGGCATCTATATTACAATGTCAAAATGTCGTAATATCGAACACCTAAATATCGACCTATATTCATTGAAACATATTTATGCAAATCGATGAATACTTACAGTGCAAAAAAACACTTGCCCCGCAATCCCACGTAGCTAACCTAACCTAACCTAAAACAACCCCACCCATATGGTGGGCTTAGCCCCCCACATCCCCCGGTGTGGGATGCTGTGCCCCCCACACCCCTCAACTAAATATACCAAGTCTGAGATTGCACTACAGTGGAGAAAAGGACAACACTGTGTAGTTGGCCAACTACATCTTTGCCCTGGAAGTATTCATTGATTCGCGTAAATGCATTTTGATGAATACGGTTCGATGTTTAGGTGTTCAATATTACGACATTTTGATGTCATAATATAGAACTGTATTTCTGCACTCTCAGTTGAACATGTATTTTGCTAGTAATGCCTTAGCAGGTGTATTTGTAAATGGTGCTGATAAAAGCTGACATTTACCTACTATTAGAAACCTCTCTTACATTCATTATTCTGTGTTTGGCTTTCTAGTGGTGTACTGTTGCACCAGACTCCAAGGTACTCCTCCAATTTTTCCATTACTCTTTAAGCAAGTTTGCATGATGCAGCACAATGCACAGCTCTGCTTAAACAGACTTAATGAGTGTAACTTGCAATTACTATGTTTTGCTCAAACCACCTGTTCTAATTAACAGCTGAGTGGTGTAGCAGGTTAATGCAGTGGTCTACAGGTGTGATGCTCTTGGGTTCAAAATATGGGACAGGTGTTTGTTATCATTTAAAATACATATATCAATATAGCTCCACTTAGCTGAGCTAAGCAAAGCTGCATAACGCAGTGCGTTGTGCAATGTCTCGCTAAAAATACATAAAGAAAAGAAAATGGGAAGATAGGAAAGTGGTGAGATGGGGGCCAATCAGGAGGAAAATAGAGTGAAAGGCAGGTAGGTATGTGCAGGAAGGGTGTGGAAAGAACCATAGCTATCCATTTCTTGTACAGCAACAATTGCGCACTTTGACAGAATTTGTAGATAACTTTGGACTCTCACCTTGAGAGAAGGATGAGGACAACATAATTGCTTTGCTAAGCCATTTAGACCAAATTATGTGTGTCCAGTTGATAAGTGTGTGAAATGGAGAGGTATGTATGGGACGATATTTCTTTTTTTGGGACAGGTGCCCATTTTTTTTTTTTTTTTTTTTTAGGTGAGAGTGGAATGTTGTGGAAGGAACATATGTACGAGTGGGGGAAGTAAGTTGGATAGGTGAGGAAGCTTTAGCAGACAGACAAGACAGCAGACAGGGGAGATGTGTGACACTGGAGGGGGTGAACACCTTGGATGGGGAGGGTGCTGTGGAATCTCAGTTCAATGTGACTTCACAAGGTAGCAGCATGACTCACATCTCCTCCCATGGGAGTATTGGCACACCTGCGTCATTTCCCCGAGGGTAGCAATGGTAAAGGCTGTGCTCCAGGAGTGACCCTGCCCCAACAGGGTGGCCAGTATGCTCTCTGTCCGATGCAGGCATCATCCAAAACCATGGTAACTGATCCCATGCACCAAACCCAGCAATTTGTTACAGGTGACAACTCCCCCCACCACTACTCCCAGGGGGGGCCTGGCCTCATCCCATGGGGTGGTACTACCCAATGCTACAGGTAGTGCAGGGGCAGCAGAAGGGCCACCACCAGGCTGGGTTCCAAGATGTGCTGGGACCAGGTGCCATGGCGGGAAGAGGCAAGGTAGGCGGATCATGAGCAACCGGCCGACCTTGATGCACTGTAGTAAAGTAGTTATAACAATATGTTAAGGTTAATAATAACCAAACCAATGTTAGTATTAACAGAATGGAACATAATATTGATTAATCCAAATACATATTAAGGTATATTATGTGTAACACAACATTAAGCAACATAACAGTAAGTATATTTACAGTAAGCCAGTATGAATTTAACCATAAGGCCAACAAAACAGTTTAACAACATGTGCTAATATTAAATCTTAATAATAAATAACAATAATAAATTGAAGATGATAAGGGATGGGGAGAGAGAGAAAAACATACCATTAGTTACCTCAAAGGTAATATTACCACACAGAGTACTACTACATACTTCCACAGATGTGCAGTGTCATTTGTGAGTACAATGACTACAATTCCTCTATAGCTGATGTAGCATGGACATGCCTCTCAGGCTGTTAGTATAAGACAGTATGGGCCAAGCAGTAACAAATGCAGGTACACAGCTACATGAAACAGCTTCACATAATTTTGACTTACATAACTACCAAGGTGTTCTGTAAATGAATTTGAAAATATATTGCATTTCAGGTAATCATTTATCTGATAATCATGGAATAGACAGATTAGGCAGTTGTAATTACATTACAAAAAATCATGACAGTTGAGAGGTATATTTGTGTACATCAAGTAAACTAGACAGCTGTCATGCCTTAGTTGGCAGGCATGGGAGTAGAACCCAAAGCTGTGACTGCAGGGGACATCTGCAAATAATGTAACAATTGATGGCAGCAAGTTAGAACAGACATACATACAGCCCTAATGCAAATATTAAGTCAGATTTATTTAGGAAAACACAATGCTGCTTAACACTTTATTGGTACTGTTGTTTATTATCTGTGAAGTCTACACAAAATATCTGTCCAGAAAGTGGGCTACCTCACCCATAGACATTTTGTTCCTGGAGTGAGAGGAAAGGAGAGCATTATGTGACTGACACTGGCATCAAGACAGCCTTGAAATGCACTATGAGTTGAGCAATACATTTTTCAGGCCAAACCTTTTGCATTTTACAGCTATTACAGTTTTACACTTAACTGCAGTGACATTAGAACAGACATGCAATGAATACAGCCATAATGCAAATATTAAGACAGATTTATTTAGGTAAATGTCAAAGGAAAAATATACTTTAAAAATTATCAAAACATGGTAGGTTCAGGTTAAGGCACTTTAATCTTGCAGCAAGGAGACAAAAATGTGCTAATATAGAGTTTGTCTAACCAGAAACAGGAAATGCATTCATTTTTAGAGGTTATCAAATTAATCCTGTCCTACCATGCTGACGTAACGAATTACCACCTTTTGGTCATCATCTGCTGACCATCTTTCCCATGATTTTTTGCTGATTTAAACAATTTTTATGTGAAACATCCTGAGGAAAACAACATGGCCTTGGTTACTTTCAGTTAGATACTTATGTTACATTCAAGATACTATAGCTAAATCGAACACAATGCTAGCAGTTCATTTCTCTAATAAGCCTTTGTCTAACTTATCTCTAAACTACTGCAGCTGCAGAGGTTCCCATCCTCTGAACAAGGCTGTCTGTCTGGAATCATTACATTTATTAAATGGTATATTGTCTATTCATATGCTTCTGACCTAGCAGATTAACACCTGCTTCTCAAGTACATTTCCACATGGCATAAACAAGAATATTGCTGTGCTAGCAGTTACTAGGTCAGAGGGCAACTTGCAAGTTTCAGTAAGCATGCTGCAGTTTCAATAAGGCATATTTTTGGTCTCATATGAAACTCAATTTATATAATTTTTTTATTTATTTTTTATTTTATTTTATTTTACATTTGTTGACCGGGCTAGTCCAGCTGGATGTATGTCCATTTTCAGTGGAGGCCCGGGGAGAAAAGCTCCAATGGTTATTACAAGTTTAAACAAAAAACATAAAAGGATAGAAGGATAAAAGGATGAAAACAAAGATGAAAAGATTATATACAAAATTGAGTTAGTAGATTGTATACAAAATTGAATTAGTACATGTAAAACACATATAAAAGGAGAAAGCAATTACAAGATAAGATTAATAATCAAATAAGTAATTACTTGCAATACACACATGATAATACATAGCGTGAGTAACAAATTGACAAAGTAATGTGAAAGAAAAAAAATTTTTTTTTTTTCAGTGTATATGAGATTAAAGAGGGGAACAGTCAGGATATAGGAAAAAGGGAAGGAGGAAATTATGGTAGTAGAAAAGAAGAAGGAAAGGTCAATCAGGGTTGGTACAAGAACAAAGCCAGTGTTTATTAAGATGCATTTCCAGTTGTTTTTTAAATAGTGGAAGAGTGGGCAAGGATGAGATTTTGTTAGGAAGTTTGTTCCACATTTTTCCAATAGAGTTTGAAAAGAGGCAGTCACCTGCAGAGTTTTTGGGCTTGGTAATATTAATCAGCAGTTTGTTTGAAGAACGTAGGTGTTTCAGGTTATTATAAGGAGTAATGAGGTTAGTGAGTATTGGTGTTTTGGATGGTTGATATAGAATTTGATGAGCTATTAAGAGCTGTTGATAAATAACTTGTTAGGAAGTTCAAGCCAACCTAGCTGTTTTAGGTTCTGACAGTGGTGAGTTCTAAAAGGGGATCCTGTAGCAAATCGAGCAATATTATGGTAAGATGTAGCAAGTTTGTTAAGGTTGTTTTTAGAAAGATTAGTGTAAATAGGGGAAGCATATAGAAGGGTAGAGATAAGGTGAGATCTAGCTAAGGTAGTCCTAGCTTCAGGTGTAAGGAAGGGTTTGATTCTATAAAGGGATCCAATTTTTTTGTTAACTGCTTTCATTGTGTTGTTGATATGTGAATCAAAGTTAAGATTGTTGTCAATAGTTATACCTAGTAGCTTTGTAGTAGTATCAGGAGAAATAAAAGTGTTATCAGTGGCAGTGATAGATGTGATGATAGATGTTAAATGTGATACCATTTAAATCACAGTGCATAAGAAATAGAATGAAAAGCATATTAAAAACACTTGATTATTAATTTGTCATTAAGCATACACATATTAATACATATTTTTCTAACATCTCCCTCCTGTTAATACTTTTTATTCTATTTTCAAAAAAGGATAAACAGTTTGCTTCTTTTCCTAACCTCTTCCATTTAGGATTTGCAGTTAAGAAAGTCATTTAGTTTAAACTTTTATGAAAGCGTCTCGCATTCTAGCAGCTCTTCAAATTCAGTACTTTGATACATAGTTTCAGATACAGATATATCTATGAATTCCTTAATTAATTTCTTCATGCAGGGGATTCCACAACAAATACAAGCTCCTATTAGGAGTAAACCTACCCCAATAGCAATCACTATGTTTATAAAGATGGTGCCCCACCCCCCAAAGGTATTCTGAAAAAACTCTGTCAGAGGGTTTGGGCCTGGTTTGGTCATGGCCGACACTTGCTGAATCACCTCGAGATGGTCATTTATCTCATGCTGGTGGTCAGGAATGAACGCACAGCACTCTTTGTTTATTAAAGCGCAAGTTCCACCTCTCATCGCTAGGGTGAAGTCAAGAACCATTCAGTTTTGAAGTACTACAATTCTCATGGCATTCAGTTCATCAGTTATCAGTTTAAGGGCAGAAAAAGGTGCATTACTCATTATTTCGAGAAGTTTAGACAGTTTTCACAGTTTCCATATTGATTTGACTCCACCATACATGGGTGATATACCTGCCCAGGATATAACAGCATTGCTCAAGTCCATGTGCACAAGTTTGGTTTCCACATTACGATGGTCTTTCCACCCTGCTTCAATTCGTCCCACTGGATTCTCTGGTTTCTTAGCAGTCTTTTTGGTTACATCTCGAGTATTTTGAATACTCCCTTGAGGCAAAGCTGCAGTGTGTCGGATGGCCGGAACCAGGTATACCAAAAAACAACTGCCAGACCAATTCTCAGGTAACCATTTATATGCCTTTTTCCCACTTACAAAATAAAAGTCCTCTACTTTTGTCATTACTTTGTTACGAAATGACTGCCCTGCATGAAACATTTTCTTATCTATCACTGATAACTGTTTGAAAAGTACAGGATTGTGCTGTACCTGATCAAGAGTTTTATGCATAGATTTCAGAAATGAGTCATAATCTGTACTACAAGATCCACTCAAATCATTTGGTTTTCTATAACATTTGTACTGTACAGTAACATTACATTTACTCCACCCAACTTGGATGGAGTCATTTTTATAAAAACATACAATTTTTTTTGTGTCACAGGCAAATACAGTACCAGTCGTAACCAAGTCCTGGCTGTACCAATAATGCATTTCACCCACCGGTTGCACTACAAAAGTGTCCATTTGTCGCTGCGCTTCCATACCCTGCATGGTTGGAACTACTGCTATGCCAAATATCTGCATTAAATCTCTACCCAAAAGATTCAATGGGCATTTTGTAGAAACTACAATTTTACTTTTCTAAGTCATCCCTGAAACAGGGTCTATTATTACAATATTTATATATTACATCATTTATATTTATATTTATCTATTTATCTCATTATGTATTTAATGGTTATTTATATTGTGTATTATATTTGTATATAAATTTACATAAGTAACTATATATACATTTTATTGTTTCATAGTACATATATACATAACATATATATTTTTTCATTACGGCATTTTTCACTATGGTATTTTTTATGTGGTATAACACTTAATCAAATGCAACTGCACTCATATATATGTGTTGTATAGAGTATGTATCATTTTTATATAGTTACAATACAGTAGTATATATAGTATTTTACGAGTCACAGTTAGTTATATTCACACATTCATGTAATATATAAACAATATTAGTTTTCCAATAACATCAGCTTTTAAATAACACTTGGATATAACTTCGGGGACACACAATTTTAACATCTTATGAATTTTATTGATTCTGATTCTTTTCCTACATGTATAGACTATCATTACATCTAATAGCTACAAATTTAATGAGAGAATTGAGTTCATATTTATGATCAATTGTATGATTACGAACCTATGCAATACTTTTTTGGAGCATCAGTTAATTTTATATTGCGTTATCTAGGGAGAACTTATTAGCAAACTTATTAGTATGTTTATTATGTGTTTTATGTGATTGATGCAGTTAAACGCTGAAACTGAGGCATATTTTAAGTAGATATGGTGCTGTCACTTTAAAACACTTCAAAAGAATTTGGCGCGGTTTTTCAAAAAAACGCAGGTATTGCTGCTATTTATTTTCAGTAGCAAACACTGTTTAATGGTTCTGATGAAGACTGGCATTTGCACCAGTTGAAAGCGCTTAACCTTCATGTTATTCCGTTGGATTATGTTTAAATAAACTTGTTGGTGTTTCTAAGAGAATTTACTGGATCAGGCTGATTCATTGGTTTTTACCAGTACGAGCTGCGTTTATTCCACACCTTCCTTCCCAGCCTTTCTGTTTGACTTGTGGTTAGGGTCTATTATTGTAATGTCACGGGAGAGTGGCTCCCGATATAGCTGTCCATTAGCTGCTTTCACTAGTATATAGTCTGGTGATTCTGTATCTTCCGGTAGTTTGGAAGGGTGTATCAGGGTGCGTGAAGCCCCTGAGTCACACAAAAATTTAACTTCCCTCCCCTCCACCAGAAGCATCACTTCCGGTTTTGTGTCTGCTAAGTAAAGGTCTAAGCTCAAAAGAGCTAGGTCCAAAATTTCATTTTCTTCTATGTCTGTGTATTCATATACATCCTCTACCCCTTGTGTCACATCCTCTTCTCCTGCTATCACATTTACACTTACCTTTTCCTGCTCACTTTCACCCAATGATTCCTGACTATCATATAGTAATTTCTCATCTTCCTTATTTTCTGTAGTCACCTTCTTATTTAGCCTGCAATCCCTTGCTAAATGTCCTTTTTTCCCGCACTTAAAACACTCACCCTTTTTCTTTTTTTCTTCAAAATCTTCTGATCGCTTGTCAGATTGTTTATTTCTCTGGGTATTTTTTTACCCTTTTTCCCAGTTTGCACTACAAATACTTCTGACAGATCTTCTGCTGAAAATACTTTAGTTTTCTTTTTCTTTTTACTATTAAAATGTCTTTCTGCATGTCTAGCATATTTAAGTAAGGCTTGTAACCTACTTGTTCGATAATCTATCATATGCTTCGTAATGAAGCTACTAATAGGTGCAATGCACCCTTTCAAAAATGCATTTTTCAATGGTTGTTCATACGGGGAATCATTCGCTTGATTTTCAGGAACTGTCATGCCACTATGATTGTTAAAGCATTCTAATAATCTGGCATAGTACCCATCTACTGTTTCTTTTTCCTGCTGTATGCATGTTAGACCTTTCACTTTGCCATCCAGTTCTGCATCAGTATGTGGGAGTGGTCTAAGTTGTGTGTCACGAGGATTCCAGTTGCCACAAATCATGTGCCAATCTGGACCTACAATTTGTCTAACTACTTTTTCTACTTCCTCTCCATTCAAATGGTAACTTAATCTCATACCCTGTAAATCTTCTAAAAACTTCCTAAAATTCACTTTTGGGTGGGGAATACCTTCTGTGGCTTTCCGGATATCTTCCGGTGTCCACGGTCTATAAACTAAAAGAATCGGATCCTGTCCTGCCTGTCCTGCCTGAGGATTCGGTACTTCTATGAGCAGACATATCTCTTCTTCACTCATAGCTTGTGATGCTCTATTTAACTCATTTAATTCAATTTCCCTCCTCAAGTCATGTGTTCGAGACCTGGTCTCGATGGGATCCCTGACAAACGGTTGTGCTTTTGCAGGGACAGCTGGGTATAGCGGAGGTGGATCAGCTCGTCCACTCGCTTCATATTCTGGTAACGGAAGTGGAGGAGGCGAAGGAGGGGCCGTCGCTATTACTAAATTATTATCTTCTTTGTCTAAAAACATCGTTTTTGAATTTTTAATTCTTTGCTCCCTACGATTTGCTTCCTCAAGCCACCTGTGCGCCTGAGGGACTCCTAATTGTCTCTGCTTTTTTAATTGACCTTTCGCATATATTTTTAACTGTTTTACAAGTTTCATAAGTGCGAGTTTATCTAAATTATCCTCAAATTTGTACTTATTGACCCATTTGGTATAATATTTAACATTAATGGAACGCTGTAATTGCATATACTTCGCGTCTTCAGTTAGGGGTGTGTCCAGGGAACTTTTTGTGCACTGATTTCCCATTGGTGTCTTAACTAAGCTGTAAATTGTTACATAACCCTTTCTATCACGTGGTACCACAAATCTACACCTTTTTCACAGTTTATCTAGAATAACTGTCTACCTATTCTGTTTCCCTGATCTATGACAAAAAACAGTAACTCCTTCTTCTGTCTCTAATTTGCATAAGCAATTTACCTGACAAAAAAAGAATAGTTCTGTAACTAGTCCCTGATCTTGAAACAAAAATAAGGTAATTCCTCCTTACCTGACCCTCCGTGAGTTGATCCACCGGATCGTTGACTCGTCCTCCAATCCCAGATCAGAAACAGTGGCTGGCCTCTTTCGAACGACAATTCAGTCGGAGGTCTTTCAAAGCAGAAGAGACGATTTGGCCTCTTCTCCATACGGATGCATGCCACTGGGCTCAATTCTGGTCTAGGTCCAGAGCGAGAGATACGTATTCCGGCTCGAAGGACCAATCTGTCAAAGGAAAAATATACTTTAAAAATGATCAAAACACGGTAGGTTCAGGTTAAGGCACTTTAATCTTGCAGCAAGGAGACAAAAACGTGCTAATACAGAGTTGGTCTAACCAGAAACAGGAAATGCATTCATTTTTATAGGTTATCAAATTAATCCTGTCCTACCATGCTGACGTAATGAATTACCACCTTTTGGTCATCATCTGCTGACCATCTTTCCCATGATTTTTTGCTGATTTAAACAATTTTTATGTGAAATATCCTGAGGAAAACAACATGGCCTTGGTTACTTTCAGTTAGATACTTATGTTACATTCAAGATACTATAGCTAAATCGAACACAATGCTAGCAGTTCATTTCTCTAATAAGCCTTTGTCTAACTTATCTCTAAACTACTGCAGCTGCAGAGGTTCCCATCCTCTGAACAAGGCTGTCTGTCTGGAATCATTACATTTATTAAATGGTATATTGTCTATTCATATGCTTCTGACCTAGCAGATTAACACCTGCTTCTCAAGTACATTTCCACAAGGCATAAACAAGAATATTGCTGTGCTAGCAGTTACTAGGTCAGACGGCAACTTGCAAGTTTCAGTAAGCATGCAGCAATTTCAATAAGGCATATTTTTGGTCTCATATGAAACTCAATTTATATAAATCACAGTGCATAAGAAATAGAATAAAAAGCATATTAAAAACACTTGATTATTAATTTGTCATTAAGCATACACATATTAATACATATTTTTCTAACAGTAAACGTAATGCTGCTTAACACTTTATTGGTCCCAGTGTTTATTATCCCTCAAGTCTACACACAATATCTGCCCATAAGGTGGGTTACCTCACCCATACACCTTTTGTTCCAGAAGTGGGAGGAAAGGAGAGCATTATATGACTGACATTGGCCTGGAGACAGCCTTGAACTTCACTATGAGCTGAGCAATACATTTTTCAGGCCATTACTTTTGCATTCTACAGCTATTACAGTTTTACACTTGACTGCAGCAACTTTACCATACACATACGGTGCATAGAGCTCTAGTGCAATTATGTTATGACACCACAATCCTGTTGTGCACCTTGTTGCTTACTGTTATTGGTATTGTTTACTGTTTATTGCAATACAGTTGTTATTGTTCATTTACTGCATTACACTTCTAATTGCCCATTAATTGCACTACAGTTTGTATTGTTTATTCTTTATTGCAGTACAGTTTTTTTTATTCTTTATTGTTTATTGCACTACAGTTAGCATAATATATCCATACTTAACACACTCACAACACAACCTGGCCAGGTACCCGGCATGGGGACTGGATGTTGCAAGCCTTCTCAGTTGCAGCTGCTGGGGAGAAGCACACCATTATGCATACCAGTTTTGCACAGATTCAGCTTGCATTTTAGTAAAATACTGGAAAAAAACACTAACATATGTTTGGGGCATGCCCAGCCCTCACCTCTTGGTCCCAGGTGTCCAAAGTTCACCTCTTTCTATGCTTTAGGTCATCATAGTGGTGACGACACTGCTCACCAGTGAGGGGGATACCAGCAGCACTGGTAAGGTCCCTGACCAACTGAGCCCAGGCCGCAGCCTTACATTCTGAGCCCTGGTAGTAACCCTGCAGCAGCCTAGGTTCATAACTGCATATCAGGAGCCCAACAAAAACCCTGGACTCCTGCACACTCCATCTCTGTACCTGAAAGCATGCACCCTCTCAAACACCACATGGCATACTATCAGTTAGATAGACTCCAACAAATGCTGCAGAATTCCCGCCTATTGCCCTTAATATAGGCTATTTTCTTGCCCCTACACATCATTCAGCTACATTCAAAAAAGTGCTGCAGCAATTATTATTGAGCAAACCAGCGGAGCGGGGCTTTGCATCGCAAAAACTCACACAACCAAGGTTTTTAGTGAAGCTTAGCAATATGCAAATAGTAGTAGCTGTTAATCAGGTATAACCAGAGTTTAGTACCACGCAGCTCTTCCAAATGTAAAACTTATGTTTTCAAATTAAACAGACATTTAGATTACATTGAACAAATGGTATATCTGCTAGGGACTCAAACCCAGGACCTACAAAGCTTTAGACCATCACTCAACCCATTTAGCTACTTGGATAGTATACAGACTAGTGTACCTTCCCATATACTGCTAAACTACCACAGCGCATCGCACAAACAGGCTTAAGCAAAAGTGGAAATAAATAATTAATTACATCAGGTTTCTATTTTTAGATGTCTGTCAGGTGTCTGCTGTCTATGTATAAGCACGACTTGGCATTGCTACACTCCGTGCTGCACAGTGCAAATGGACATTAAATAAAAAAAAAATAATTCAAGAAAAATTAGACATTTAAAACACAAACTATTAATTCACAGCACATTTTAACAGCAGCAGGGAACATTACAGGGAGCTTTACCATATACCTGACATCTGACCAGCCTCAACACTTCTGCCTAAATGGATTGAATATCAGTGTTACTATGTTCTCCTTCAGCAGCGCCCCATGATTAATATGCATGGTGTGCTAACTAGTGGGAACTATGGCCGTGTACATGGGTACATTCTGCTTAGGCTCTACGCGGAGCCTACATGGATTTTATTGAATCCTGGGGCATGTCTAAAATAGGAAAATAAAACTATTTAACTGTGTATTAAGTAAAATGCAACACTGGTAAAAAGATAAGAAACATTAATATATGCTCCTTGCTATTCTATCATGAACTGTTGCATAATTACCTAAAGTATTTAAAAAGTGGAGAAAGTATGTCAGGTAAATAGTAAAAAATGATCCATAAGATATCTCATTCATATACCTGTCACAAACTATGCAAATCATATTTAGAACACTAGCAATGTAAATAATAAAGTTACCACATGCTGGTGAAATAAATGCAAAACTGTAATCCAGACTAAGGAAAATGGATAAAAATGGTCAAACAGAATATGTGGGGATCCAGATGAATAACATATGAAACATCTGCCCTGAAAAATTAACAAATTCATTTTGTGAATTTTGACTTCTCCATTCTTCACAAAACATGTTCTTGTAAACATACAGTATTGATATTTAAGGTGCTACTTTTGAACATTTTTTTTAGATGTCCTAAGTCACAGGCATATATCAAAACGGTTTTAGCTCATGGGCATTGATTATTGGGTAATTTGAGGCATGAATGGCTAGAATGAAAAAGGCTTTTGAGCCATTAGCCTAGTAACTTCCTATGATCCTCTGATCCTATGATCACATCCCAGACCCTTACATATTTTATGTATATAGAACATGTGGGCAGAGGCATAGCTGGCACATCTACCAACCGGTACCATTCCTCGATCTGGTGCACTTTACCTTATGAGTGACTGTTCTTCCTGCTCTATGCTTTTCAGTGTAAAAAAGTCCTAAAATATGAAATAGTTTCTAGTTTTGATTTTTGACAGCTGTAGCAAACTTCTTTCAAACAAGCAGCTTGCTACAACTCATACCACATACAATGCATTGATGCACTTCAGTCCTATGTCCAGACCACCAAGCTAGTACTGGAATTCATTTTGGTATTGGAATTCAGAAATGCCAGAACAAAAAATGAATACAAGGACTGCACTACCAGTTAACCGGATCTCCCAGTTCCTTCCCCTACCACCTTGCACCTGGGGTGGCTGCTGTACTTCTACATGTGGGGGCGTGGTATGTTCCACGTGAAATAGCTGGCATTCTGTAATTAGAAAATGAGTACGTTCCCTAAGCTTGCAGAGTAAAGTATTCTCATGTCATGAACTACATCTGTAGGTATTCCATTTGTTTAAAATCATTTAGTTTGTATTACTGTTGCTCATCCATTTCACTGGTAATTGTATTGTTTGACTGAGATGTCTGTTGAACAGGGCTTTGCGTGGGTTACACTTTTTTTGAAATTTTTCAGGATTATTTTTGGATGATTTTTAGCAAATTATTCAAAGTGTTAGATAAATGTATGCTTTTATATTGGTAGTACTTGGGTTATGTTAGGATCTGTTAGCTTTATAGATATATTCCTGACTACTTTAATCTTTTGTAATTTAGTTATTAAGATCATTTTGGCAGTAATGCTGTATTCTGGATAACTGTTTGTTTATACATTTTGTCATGTTTAAGTAACTTTTTGAGTAAGTCTGATATTAAATGTGGGCATTTTTTAGGAATGAGTACTTATTTTTGGAAGCAAGAAATGTGAGCATTTTTTTAATTAACTAGTGTGAGACAATGTGGAAAACATTTTAATGATAGACAAAATTACATAAATAAATCATGTACACCTTGAAATGATATGCATGCATCCATGACATTTAGGCATGTAGCTATCTGTCTGTTTATATTTTACATATGTTAAATACTTAAACTTTGTAACTCTCAACATGTGTATCTTAGAGATCAGCAGAATAACTTGTATTATAAAAGTACTGTACAAACGTGAGTCAAAGTAAATAAATCATATGGACATATTTCATTATTGGCTGCAGCATAGTAATTAGAAAATAAACTTCTAAAACCAAAAGATGAAAATAATCCAAACTACAACCACTGACAAATAGTGGAATGTAATAAAAATATATGCATATATTGGGATATATTTAATCATTGTAGATTTTACAGAACCTGAAAGATTAGTGAATCTTCAAGCTGTAAAGTTAAATATAAGAATTGAGTAGATAAATCAAGTAAATACCCAGTTCAAATATAGATTCCCCCGGATTTACTAATCTTCCATGCAGGACTAGTCTAGGCCTGCATGGAAGCAGCCGCTTATGAACAGGACAGCAGCGCAATGCATAGTAATGAAGGCATGCTGCCCGAGCTCCCAGGCTTACACGGAGCATGTATGAGTGCAGGGGGCATGTCTGAGAGCAGAGCCCTCAGAATAAACACGCCCCTGCAATGTTAAACAGCAGAAAGTGGAAATAAATGAGCGATACCACTCATAGGTGTCCACATATCCCCACCAACAGTCTCCCATGTGTACAACAGCAACAGGACATAAAAATCAAAAGAAGAAACCCCCGTATTGGTGTCTAAAGCTCCGAGTACAGCTAACCGTAGGTGTGCGGTTGTGCCCATTGCTTAGCCACGGTGAAAGCAGCCTAAAAGGCTGAAGAGGATAACAAGGACAATATATGCAAATGAAACATGTCAGCAATAGTGTAGTGGGCAGAGCATTCGATTGATGAGCAGGCATTCCCAGTTCAAGTCCCAGCGGAGCACAGTCTATTTTACACAGCAAAGCATGGTATAAGCAATATTTGTAATGCAAAACCCACTAAATAACATGCATTTTTATGAACAAGAGTATTGCAGGAAATGCACATGTGAAGAGTCAGTAGCATAATGAATAAGGCAGCAGTAAGCAGCCGTAAGCACAGATAAGCAGCAGTAACCATATGTAAGCACCAGTAAGCGTGTGCAAGTCCATTTGTGTGGGGTTAAGCACTGCTGACACAGATTAAGCAAAGGAGAAGAGAAGCTAACTGGGTGTAAGACACTGTGACCAGAAGTTAGCAGTGCTTACCTCTGCGCAAACCCGCTTACAACCGCTTTAAAGTGCCTTAAGCACACCATATCCAACAGCCGGTGTTCTGCCCAGCAACAAAACAAACAGCTTCTGCAACGCCAGAATCCAGGACCATGTACACCATACACAAAATGATTTACCACTAAGCCATGCCAGATAGGCATAAATCATATGTTGTCAGAAGCATAACCCCAGCCCAGTCATGCAACAGTACAGAGGATGTATACCTACAACTAGATGGATGTGTGTGCACAAATATATTACTATCTAAACGGACACAACATATGTATAGATGTAGCAACATATATATATATATATATATATATATATATATATATATATATATATATATGTATATATATATATATATATATATATATATATATATATACATATAAATATCCAGAGAAATATACATATATATACAAATATATGAACAGATACACATGCAAATGCCGACAACTACACACACACACATATATATATATATATATATATATATAT